>NC_134498.1:30246435-30403935 GCF_040206685.1 Ascaphus truei
GTCCCCTTGACTTTACTGTTTTTAACATTTGTCTTCTGAATAAAGATGATTATTAGCACACCATGAATAGCACAGAATACACTTCCTCAATTTGTTTGAGTCATAATATTAGTTTGTTGCAATATAGCGCACAAACATAATTCAATGTACACTACTGTTAACAGATTGGAAAATAGGATTTATATGCATCTACAAGTGAGTCAACTCATTAAAATAATTATGACTACCGGTAATTAATCACTTCATAGGCACAGGAAAGAGAAATGTGTATTATGGCACAACATCACTTATGTTACTTGTGTAAGCGAGAGACCATAAGTGATATTACCAATAAACAGTAAAACCAAGGGCCTATAGAGTAAATATTCATTTGAGACATATATTGATGCAATAATACTGTGCATGTCCCCTTGACTTTACTGTTTTTAACATTTGTCTTCTGAATAAAGATGATTATTAGCACACCATGAATAGCACAGAATACACTTCCTCAAAGGCTAGTTATTGAATGAGCTTCTTCCTCTACATAGAAAGAATTAAAACGCAACATCAGTGGCCATACAGTATTAAAGAATTTCCGCAACAAGTAAGGTGCACACTTATTTCTTCATAGTAGAAAACCATTAAAGTAGAAAACAATTACAGGATTTCAAAGAATTATGTCTCCGGGGAAGAAAAGGAAATGTAAATATCATTGTTATTTTTCAACCAAGAAGGTCTGCAACTTTCATAACTCAAGTTTACTGAAGGTCAATTAGGCAAGAGATGATGCATCCTTTTGTGGTACAATTCCTTTGGAGTTCTGCAGCTGACTTGTTTGTTTGTGTGGAAAAACTAAACTGAAAAGGTCTTGCTGTCATTTTGATGCACATTGTAGCTACTGTAACTTTCTTGCAGATACTGTATCTTTGGGTTTTTTGTATTCGTGGAAATGGTTGACTTTTGAGCTACAGTTTAGAACTTTTAGATAAGCGCATGAGGTGTGTTGTGTTTACCTATTAAGCTTCAAAATATATATATCCAGGAGAATCAATGCACCTCCAAGTAAAAAGAAAAGAAAAAACAAAATAGTGAACCAAGTTCATGCCCTTCTTTAAAGATTAGCTGGTGAGGTATGCACTTACGTGTAAGTGCCTGAACTCAGACACTGAAAGGTTTCTTTTACTCCTCTGCTCCCATACTGGGAGTTTTTAAGCTTTTTTTCTTTAAAAAGTCCAATTCAAGGAAACCTTAGAAACGCCGTCTCTATACAGAAAAGACAAGTGGACCGTCATCGCCGTTGAGACTCCCACTTACACACCAGGACAAAAGGTCTGGCTGTCGACTAAGAACATCTGCCTGAAGGTGCCCTCTTCCAAATTGTCATCGAGGTTCATTGGACCTTTCGTATTCTCTGAAAAGATCAATCCATTGGCCTATTCTTTGAAGCTGCCAGCGTCTATGAAGATCCCTGCAGTTTTTCACATGTCCCTGTTGAAACCTTTCATTCAGGATCCCCACTCACCCGCTCCAGGTTCACCTCCTCAACCTTCACACACCTTGAGAAAGGGCGAACTCGCCCGAAACGCGTGGGAGGAGGCCTTTTTGTTATGTTCCCTAGTATCCGTTTTATGTAGTCTTAATAAATTATTTTTACCCTACCTGGTGAGTCTGATATCTACCGGAGCAGCAGTCTACAATTTTGATCGCGGTCTCGCAGGAAGTGTGTCATTCACCCCTCCAAGGGAACACGCAGCCGGGAGCAGCAGAGGGGACGGACCATTGTGAGTTACGAGAACACTATCCGTGGGCTGCTGCATCTGCAGCCGCTGGCCCCACATGGGAGGCGGGTCTGCAAGCGGCTCTTACCCTCCATCTCCATAAGGCTATTTTCCTGCCCCATACATCTTTTCATCAAGCTGGACAGCTGTGGGGGTCGTCCTAGAGTGGACAGACAGTTTCCTTTGGCATCACCTCCTCAACCTATCCTAGTAAAAGGGCAGCAAGAATTTGAGGTCCAGGCTATCCTCGATTCCAGAATCTCAAGGGAAGACTCCAGCACTTAGTACATTGGAAAGGCTTTGGTCCTAAGGAACGAGAATGGATTCCCCCGGGAACAAGTACACGCCTCACGGCTTAGCCAGGCCTTTCACCTTAAGAACCATTCCAGACCATTCCTGCGTCGCCCGGCGGTCGCCCCTGAAGGGGGGGGGTACTGTGAGGATTGGACCTCGGCCACTTCCCCGTGATGCATTGGGTGATGCCCCTCGCGTGTGCACTGCACGCGAGCCCCGCAATACTCCTGCCAACACCGGACCTAAGCCCCGCCCCGGAATGCCTTCCGCAATGCAACGGAGGACGCTCCTGTTTTCAATACACAGCGGCACCGCATTTCCAGAAGTACAGCTCAACCCTGTTATAAAGCGATCCGTTACAACGCGAATCCGCTTATAACACAATGCAATCGTGGCTCCCAATTTTCATATTTATGAATACTTTACAACAAGATTATTGGTATCTTAAATACTTTATTGTACAATGCATACAATTGTACATTATTTCTAACGCGATCCGCTTCTAACGCGATGTGATTCTTTGGACCCCAAGCACAGCGTTATAAGGGGGTTGAGCTGTACCAGTTAATGCTGTCAATTACTCCTCACCTGCACTTCACCCTACCCCTGCCTATCAGTGGACTGAATATGTCTGAGGGGCTGTTCTCTTTCGTTACCTTGCAGCTGTGTGCTGCCTTTACCATTGGCTGTCTGCCCTTTAAGAGACAGTCCTCCTACAAACTGGCTGAGCATAAACTCCTGTTTGTGTACCCGTACTTGCTGCTTGCTTTTCGTTGCTGTTACTGTGCCTTTCCTGGCCTTCGTTGTGACCCCTGCTCGTACCTAGACTTCTCTCTTCTGTGCCCCTGGACCTCGTCTCGCTTCTGGACTCTCGCTCTCTCCTCGACTACGGCTACGGATGACGACTACTCTCCTCTCTCCAACCCTTGACTACAGCAAGTACCACGACTTACCCAAACTCTCCTACCCTGACTTGGCTACACGACCTTGACTCTGCAATCCGGGCCTGGTCTCGCGGTTGTAGGGCGGTTGTAGGGCGGTGGTTATATACATCCCCACCTCAGCCTCGTGGTCTAGTCTTGTTTGTGGTGAGCACACTTTACAGTATTGAAGTACCATTCTTCAATACAAGAAGGCCTGGTAATTGCCCCAAAGGGATAAGTCTACAATTGGAAGGCAAGGAAGACAAAGATGGACTTCGGACGTATCCGAGGAAGAGGCTGGTGCACGGGAATGGAGCACCGGTTGCTCCACAGGACAATGTTGCACTGGGGAGGAGGATATGTGATAGTCACTGTCTTTATCTGCTGGAATAGTGCAGCTAGCATGTTTTCCAGCCAACAGGGAGTTAACCTCCCCTGGAGAAGCTAGCAGCAACTGCAACTAATTGAACAAGCAGCACTCCTGATTGAACAGGAGGTGTAAAAGACAGGAAGTTGCCTGCACACACAGAGATGGGGGAGAGAGAGAGTCTTCTCCCCAGCCAGGAGGAAGCTCGCTGGCACAGTTCTCCAGGCCTGCTGGACATTGGTTGCAGAGCCTGCTGAGACTGCCTGGGTGACACACCCAAGAAGAAGCTAGGATGTGAGTCTGCTGTGGAAGCCAGACTGTCCTGTCCAGGACATTGGATCCAGAGGGATATCCTGGGCTCTCGTGGGACCGAGTCCCAACAACAGATAAGGACTAAATAATGTATATTTGGGGTGCCTAAGGACTGTTGATATCGTTGCTAACTGGGTGGGTTATTTAAAGCTGGGAACCAGTTTTGTTGGCCAGCTGCAATCAGAGAGGGAGCTGTTGTTTAGACAGTCTCTTGATAGGAATATGCTTTATTTTTATGGTTTGGTTTTCCTTATAGGGACAGTGGGCCTATTATTGTGTTATTTAACCCCTGTAAATAAACCCTGTATAAAGAGTTTGATGCCTTAATATGGGCCACAAGACCCCATAACGTGACAGTGACATCACAATACATAAACAATCCAATTACACTACCAACAATATTTGTGCCCTTTTATTAAGGCATTGGCACTCATTTGTGTTATTTTTTAGATCTGTGGCATAGAATGAGATGTTTATAGAAACTTATTATTTTTTACTTAATATTTATGCTGAGGTTTAGGCAGTATTAACCTCTAGATCAGTGGATTTCAACCTTTTTCTGGTTATGGAACCGTATAATTATATTGTGGAATTCTGCGGAACTCCAACCCTCTCTAATAGCGCGTCTGAGACAGATGCATTGCAAGGAACCCCAACCCTCCCTAATAGCATGTCTGAGATCAGATGCATTGCAAGGAACCCCAACCCTCTCTAATAGTGTGTCTGAGATCAGATGCATTGTAAGGAACCCCAACCCTCTCTAATAGCGCGTCTGAGATCAGATGGATTGTAAACAATTCCTTATTTGGTACAACACTCAAATAACCTGAAAATGGCAGGGAACCCTGTAGGGATAACAGGGAACCCAAGGGCTCCAAGGAACCCCTGTTAAAAAAACTCTGCTCTAGATCTAAGAACTTTGCATGGAACTTAAGAAATATGCATCTGGTACAAAAAAGAAAAATGAAAACTTTTGCCCCGTGTTACAAAGCAAATTGTGTCATCTCGATACAGATCTTTTTATGAATCTTCAATGCATTATTGTTACTTTGTTGAATCCATTCTATTTTATTATACTGAATGCCATTCAAATGCTCAGTTGATAAGGAAAATTACAATTTGGGAAAATTTACTAAACTGTATTTTTGTGTTGGACCTTTTTGTTGAAATATGTTGTACATCTTTTCACATGTTATCTTAACATACATTTTCTTAGTAATCATAAATGTTGAGATACGAAAGACCCATTTGTATCTTATTAAATATATTGGCAACTTGACAGAAATAGCCTATTAAAGCATTCTAGATATTCCGACCACATGTCTGTAATACTTAATTCTTAACTCGTCACAGCTTTGTCTTGCTGTAAATGTTGTCTAATTCTACATATATCGGTAACTTTAGTTAAATTGTCTGCTTATTGCATTGCTTGTCCCCATATAATGTAAACCTTCAACGAGCTGAACAAATCTCAATGTATCTTGCTTAGTGTAACATATTTAAATTACATTTTGGAGTATTTATAAAATTATGTATATTTCTCTTGTTTTGTGGTAATGACTACGCAATGTATTCGGGCACAAACTAATTAGTAACGCTATAGTTATATACTATACTTTATCGTGTAGAACCCCAGCAAGTGTATATTTCTTTTTTTCTGTCTTTTCTATCAAAATCGGCCATGTAAATGAAATATATTAATACAATATAACAGCAACTCTATGGTTATACTGTATATTGTAGCATATTGTAGTACCGGTTTATTCAGCAAGTGTAAGCTAAAGCCAAATATCTAACTATTTCTTGTTGAATTTATGTAGATAGGCCACATAATTCTATTTATCTGGGAAAATTGTGTTCATGGTTACTTCCTAAAATAGGTTCTTCATCTAGGGGCTCATATTTATCATTGCTAAGACCCCTGGCTATAAATCCATTGTTGTCATCATCAGCTATCTCTAAACATGCACAAAATGCCTAGAGACCTTACACTTCTCTTAATACCGGAGAACAATAACAATGAGTATTTACAGAGAAATGTGGCTTGCAGAACCCAGGGGTTAGGATAGCATGGCACACCATCTCATGTATGCTGTCAAAGCTCAGACTACAGTATATTTTCTATTGAAAGGAGAGCAGTAAGAAAACATGTACATTTTTATGTGCTTGTATTTTTACAGAGGAAAAGCACTAAAGCTATAATATCACAATTAGCCAGATTCAGGCACATAGTGTAGTATGATAATTATAGTCTAATTTCGGAAATTACAATTAGATTGTAAGCTCCTTGGAGCAGGGACTCCTCTTCCTTAATGTTACTTTTATGTCTGAAGCACTTATTCCCATGACCTGTTATTTATATTATTTTTTTTTTTTTTATATGATTACAACATGTATTACTACTGTGAAAAGCTATGTACATTTATGGCGCTACATAAATAAAGACATACAATACAAATTAAATAACATTGCCAAATTTATCACATTAGTAGATACTGTATTTCCAATATGCGATCAGTGAGTAGTAATAAAAAATACAATTCAGAATGTCAGCAGAACTTAGGGAGAGCTCAATATAGAGTACATAAAATGCAACTAAAAGTGCTAACAGATTAAAATAACCATTACAAAAATTAATAAATAATAGTCCAAGTGGGAAAAGATAAATGGAATGAGATGAATAAAATAAAAGTCCAATGGGCGGCAGGGTGTAACGTCTTCCAAAAAAGACTATTCCTGGTCTTGCAGTGAATGAGCAGGATGTACAGAATGGAAGCACAAACAAAGCCTGCCATAGTGCAACATAAGACTATCTTCCTCATCTGAAGGAATGACTAAGCCTCCTGTTTGTTACAGCAGCACCAGTGGATTTTCATTTTTGTTTCTCTAGTATTATTATCTTTCATTTGTATGGTGCTGACATTTTCTGCAGCGCTGTACAATGTGGAAGGTTGGAAACAATAACATTGCATGACAGAAGATTTCAAATATGTTAAACTACAGTAAACTGAGACTATAGGATGGAGATCCCTTCCCCAAGGTGGTGCGTGAAGACACAGAGTGTACGTGTTTCTCAGTGAGGGTTTGGCTAACAGGAGAGTTCTATACTGTTAGTCTACTTGAAAAAGTGTGTTTTTAAGGAACTTTTACATGTACGTATGTAAGGTACAGATGGGGAGAGTTTGATTGTGTGTGGAGAACTGCCCTTGAGATTTGACCGTAAGCAGGTAATTTGTGACTTTTGTTAATGCTGTTTCAGTGGAATGGCTCTGAATGGCTAGGCCGAATACAGACTGGAGTGTACTGTATCATGGAGGGAGTTAAAAGAAAGTCGGGCAAGCAGCTCTAAATGAGTCGTTCAAGAAGTTTGGATGCAAATGGTAGAGGGGGGGATAGGACGGTAGCTGGAAGGTGAGCCAGGATCAAGTGAAGGTTTCTTCAAAATTGGTGTGAGAGAGAACTATTGTATAGGAAATAGTTTTGTTATTGTTTATACTATATGTGTGTATATAATATATATATATATATATAACCTAGGCGCAGAAAAAAGAGAAAGGGGGAGGGGGGAAACAGACATAGAGTAGTATGTCTAACTGAGAGTCACATATAAATGGTGAGAGATACACTCACCATTAGGTGGTTTAAATAGGCCTTTATCCACATTAATTGGATCTGGAACTCTGTCTTGTCATCTGATGAATTGGGACTGGATATTTTCTTTTCCACACTTGTTTCTTTGTTGTAGAATCCCCTCCAAGTTCTGTACCGTCTTGGATGGACTTATTCTCAATTATAGTTAACACCATGTAGGGATAGAGATAGATAGGAGACAAATATAGCAACACAGTTTATTAAAATATAAAAATCTTATAAACATATAGTTAATCTACTCACATTCTGTAAGTATTAAAAGGGCAGTTGGCGAGATTATAATCAAACTGAGTCCCTCACACTCAGTTTGTGCCCCAACCAGCTACTGTCCATTCTTATAATGGTTATAACCTGATACAGGGATCCACTATAGACCGTCCTGCTCCGTGTACCGGCGTCTGTTCTCCCTGACCGTCGTACACTTCCGCGTCACGTGTCCTCCCAATATCGCGAGATCTCGCCAGTAAACTGCTCTGCTTCCCAAGATCTTCTCAGTCGGGTCCCTCCACTTCTAGCCTCTAACTGTGTTACCGCCGATCAATAATAATAATTTAGCCGTGCCTCTGTTGTACTGGGGATCTGTTCTGATATTCACTTTCAGAATAACCTTTAATAATACAACCAATTTGATAAAAAAAAATAGAAATACACTCACAAGCCAAGTTATATAGTTACATAGTTATATTGTTACATAGTAGATACGGTTGAAAAAAGGCACACGTCCGTCCAAGTTCAACCTATGCTAAATGTAGATGATAGATACTGTACTTTATCCTATATCTGTACTTACGAAAGGATGAATGGCTTTGTCAAAGCACGGCAGGAGGTGTGAAACGCGTTAGTGTTTTCCACCCTCTCTTTTATGTGCCAGTAAAGTTTTTGTATTCAGTCCTTGCAGTCCAGTCTGGGAGTTTTTGTGCTGTGCACTGCCATGCATTCTGTCGTTTGCTACTTCTCATGCGGCTGGGGCACGCCCACGGATTCATTGTGCAGGACTGAGAACTTTAATCTTTTCTACATGTTATGTGGTTTTTCATTTCACCTCATCACATCATCGGAGGAGGGAGCTTCATACGGGTCGGGACTTCCATTCATAGTGGGATCATTAAGTGGTCTGGGAGGTAGGGGAAGTCGGATCCTCACATCCCCATCTGCTTATCCTGTGCCCTTTGTTTTATGGCATTTTGCATTTAGTGCAGCACAGCTTCAATAAGCTAAGTTTACTCACTCAGGAGGAATATTACTTCAATACACTGAACTACTGAGAATCATATTTTTTAAGAAATCACAGCCATTTTTAACATACATTGCGATATCTACTTTTATGCAGATTTTCACAGTCGGGGAATTTTCTCCATCTTTTTGCTATATCCGTACTTACAGTATATTGATCCAGAGGAAGGCAAACAAAAAACCCCAGTGACACATTATCCAATGATATCTCATAAGGGGGAAAATAAATTCCTTCCTGACTCCAAATAATAGCAATCAGATTACAACCTGGATCAACATCCTTCCCATGTATACTTATTTGGTATATCCCTGTATACCTTTCCTTTCTAAAAAGATGTCCAACCTTTTTTTTGAACAAATCTATTGTATCTACCATCACAGTCTACATGGGTAATCAATTCCACATTGTAACTGCCCTTACTGTAAAGAACCCTTTCCTTGTTGCTGGTGAAATCTCCTTTCCTCCAACCTTAAGGGATGGCCCCGAGTCCTTTGTACTGCCCTTGGGATGAATACTTCTTTTGAAAGCTCTTTGTATTGTCCCCGAATATATTTGTATATAGTTATCATATCCCCTCTTAAGCGCCTCTTTTCTAATGTAAATAAATCTAATTTAGCTAGCCTCTCCTCATAAATGAGATTATCCGCCCCTTTATTAATTTGGTGGCTCTTCTCTGCACTCTCTCTAGTTCCATAATGTATTTTCTAAGAAGTGGTGCCCAAAATTGTACTCCATATTGAAGGTGTGGTCTTACTAATGCTTTATAAAGGCGCATCATTATATTTACTTCCCTTCCATCCATTGCCCGTTTAATGCAAGATAAGATCGTGTTTGCCTTTGCAGCTCCTGCATGACTTTGGGCACTATTGCTAAGCCTGCTGTCTACAAGCACTCCTAAATCTTCTTCTAAGTTTTGTGATAGAAGTAGAATCACACACAAATGCTCAGACTCTCCTCCGTGTACTGCTGGCCCCACTGCTATAGTCGGCTATAAAGTGCTTGTGCCAGTCCTCCATCCCTGACATCTTTTCCATGCAGCCTTTAGGGTTAGCTTCTGGATTTCCTATGTTAAGTCTCTGGTGCCAAAATATCTCCAACTCGTTTCACAGGATCACCCGCTTAATCAGGGGTTGCATGAGGCATGTCCCATGTGGGCTTAAATAGATGTATTGTCAAACCCCTCCCCCTTTACCCACACAATGAGTTAACCCTTTATTCCATGCTGCCCCATATTGGGTTAACTCATTCAGTAATGCTGTGTATTTGTAACGCTTGACTGCCCGCAGACCTGACCAGTCCCCAATACTGAGGTGGGTAAGGGTATAACATGCACCCACAGCAGTGAGGGCATGCCCGGAGTGTGGTAAGATGTGTTGCCAGGTCTGGTGAGGAAAGGGTTAGCCAGATACTTGCCGCATCCGGGGCGCCAGAGGTCCGAAGGTATAAATCCGAAAGCCATAGGTCAAGGGCAGGAGAGAGCAGTGTTGTAAGGTCCAAAGCCGAGTCCGGGGGGTAGCGAGGTGTACGAAGTCTAACGAGAGCCGAGATCAAATCCAAGGGTCTCAAACGAGGGCAGGGACTGGAGCGTGAGCTGCAAAACACAAGAGAGCCAGGCATAGACCTCCGTACTACTAGAGCCACAGGAAAACTATGTAGAGCGAGGAAGGAGAGGGCAGACAGGAACTATACATGTTGGAGAGCCAATGGGAGCAAGAGGTGGAGCGGGGGCTTGCCTGAGCGGAGCCAGGGATAGGCTTAGATGCCTAGTGTGATGTTCACCAGTGGGAATAGCCTCCAGCTGATGGGAGTTGGAGCCCAGGCTGCAGGAGGAGTGTAGAAGAGGACGGGTGCGCGCGCGCCCTGTAACAGTCCTGCGCGCCGCCCCGGCAGCGTGTGGGCGGCAGCGGCATGCGCCGCGGAGAACAGGAACGACGCCCGACCGGAGTGGGTAAGGAGCTGACAGGGAGGGGGCCTGGGCCGCGCGGCATTGCTGGGAGCCGGGGTGACGGGGACCCGCTGTAAGGCGCGTGTCCCCCGATCCCTTACAGTATTCTTTAAGGCACTGTTGATAATCTTAAAATCCAACTAACCCAGTGGTGTATTTGAATGATCAAAGCAAAAGTGTGTAGCTTAAATGTGTGTTAAAGTATGCATAAACCTCATATTTACTAGTGCATACCTTCATATTTAATTAAAGAACAAGCCTGAGTTTCAAATGGTAAATAAATTGTTGCTTGGGATGTGAATTTCAAATACTTCCAAAATAAAATAGTTTAAATGCACAAGGGCGAGTGATTATATTTGTATAAATGTTTTGTTGCATGGTTAGTGGGGAGAATGGATCTGCAGTAATTAAACTCCAATATTCTTCTGTCCTTGTATTTGGTCTTGGGGAAAGATAAGAATGAACATTATGGATTTCATTAATGAATGGGGAACTGTTTTAAACCATAAAGCAAATGGGATTGGGCCAATTATTCTGCTACTAGTTAAATTCATTAGCATCTCCTAACTCGACTCTATCACTGAGTATTACAAAAACTCCAGAAGTTATAACAGAGGTCACAAAGCTGCATTTATTTCTGGCAAGTCACTCAGACTTCTGATTGAAGTCACTCAACCTAGCCTTTTCAAATTGGGATAATACATTGAATATGATGGTCATAATACCATGTATTAAGTACAGCTCATCAATTTTGATCAACCTTCTTTTTGTACCACCAGCAAATCAGCGATATACTCTCTCTAGTGCTGTAAGGATCCGTGAGACGCTGCGCGCTCTGCGCAAGCAAAACTTACCCTCCACACGTCCAGCTACCAGCACCGCTACCAAACCTCACCCTGAGGCCTGTCGTCATCTCAGGAGCACACGCGCCGACCTAAATGCCAGCTCCTCCTCCAGGTTCCCTCCCCATGGTGACATCATGATCAGCAGCAGCAGCAGCACGCACATGTTTCCCCTTAGTAATTCATCAGGAAGACTCCACACACCTGCCTCTTGCAGCTGAGCTTCCTATCAGAATCCTGCTCAGTGACACGCCTCCTGCTCTGATTGGTCACTACTCCCTGTAAATACTCGGCAGTGCCAGAGGTTCATCGGCTGAGCATAATCTCTGTTTGTGCATGTGCTTCGCCACAGTCTGTTCTGTTCCAGCTTTGTTTCCTTGTCTTGTTGCCTGACCCTGCCTGTATTCGAACTCCGCTCTTCTACTTTCCTGACCCGGCTTACGTTTGACCATTCGCATCTCTCCAATCCTGACCTCGGCTAAGCACCCTCAACGATCCGTACCTCTCCACTACTGACTCCGGCAAGTATCAAGACTATTCTCACTTCTGTTACCCTGACCCGGCAACCTCGACTACTCTGCACTCCAGACGCACCAACGTTGGCGTTATACACATTACCCCACCTCAGCAGCGTGGTCACATCTTGTTTGTGGTGAGCACATCGTCACAAGTGCTTCTTGTACAAACTTTGCAGCTGATTTATCACTTAATATGATTTCATCATATCCATTACTACTTGTAGAGCTGAAATGGGTTTTGCTTATCATACAACCATATAGCACCAGTAATCATAATGACTACAGGGTGTTACTGCATTATTAACTAAACAGTATGTCCACCATGCTACTCACCCTATTGAATAGGAGAGGGACTATTCATTATTCAGTATAGCATAGTTAACAATGCAGTGTCTTCCACTGAAGTGCGTGGAAGTTGGTACTGTACATCATTAACTGCGCATTAGACCACTAAACACCCATATTAAATAAGGATCTATGGTCCTCCATTCAGTTGAATGGAAGTTGATCCATTGTTGAGTGCGCTGGAATTCAAATATTCTGCACTCTTGAATAAGGAAGTTCAATAATACTGCCATTGAAAATAGTGGGATCCATCAAAAGCAGCTTGCAGAAATCCCACCTCCCTGTGCCCAACTGCTAAGATATTTGAGCATCTCCAATTTATGATATAGTTAAGTAAAGGAAAAATGATGCTTATAATATACGCTTTGTAGTATCCATTTTATTGTCTAAATGTGGAATAGTAACAAAGATAATAGAGATGTAGTTTGTGTGTCTTCCAAACCCATACTGGAAGTGTCCAGGCAGATATAAGCGCTGCTTTCAAGAGAGAAAAGAATCATGGCCTTTTGTATATATAGTTTCTTGCACATGGACATATTGGGGATAAAGTGCACCATTAGATTGAAAAGCCTGTCTGATTGAAGTCTGAAAGCACCAATTACTCTTATTTCTTATTAGATTGTGTTGATTGCATTTATAATACAAAGTAGTGGTATTCTAGATCATAAGCAAATGCACTCACCATTTTTTTAACTTAACCTATTACATGTATAGCCATGGCTGGTCCAGCTATCTTTCTGCCCTCCTGTCATGTAAGTTCTGAAAGCTACAGGCAGTGACAGGCTATCCTGTGGGGTTTGCCCCCCCCCCCTCATGCAGCCTCCCTGAGTGGCAGGAGAGGTGGTGACATTGGGTCTGTGTTGCAGCCAATCATGGTGCAGACCCTGTGCCCTCCCCTTATGAATTAGGGAGGATGCCTTCCAAATTATTAGTTGTGTGCCTTCCCACCTGGGGAACGGAGAGGAGCTCAGCCCCTCCTGGGGCTCAGTGAACCAAGATCTGTGCATAGCACATGGCCTCAACATTATCTGCTGCCCAGCACCATCCAAGGGCCTGAAACCCATTCTCCACTATATGCAACACTGTTATACCATCAGCAGTGGCTGCATCAAATAAAGACCCTTTTATATACATCGGGCTAAGTCGCAGTCTTTTGGACAGAAGTATAGGAGAAAAGAACTGTCATGGTAGGGAATGTCTGCAGCTCTGCTGTAGCCTGCTATGACAGGAGGTGCTGTCACCGAATGAAAAGAACCTGAGGATCACCTAAAGCCTGTCCTGTTCCCCACAACATCGCAGACGCTCATCTCTCCTGGACCCTCACAGGTAACCAGCATCACATGTACCTGTAGCCTAGGCAAGATCTCCCAGGGAGGGGGGGGGGGGGGGCAGGGGGGAAGGGAAGCAGTGCTACACATGTTTAATTATTTCAACATTAATGCTTCTTGAAAATCTAAGTACAATTTTCAGATACACCAAAGAAACAAACAGCAGCAAAGCCTGAATCTTGGATACTATGTATAATTAAAGGAAAATCAGTAAAGTAATGAGTACACTTAGACAGTGTGCTCGAGAAGGAATTCACTTAAATGCACACCACTAGTAATATAAAATTTAACTTTTAATAAGTATTTACATAAAACATATATTACCGAATGTGTGTAACATTAATTAAAGTCCATCTATCAATAGTGAAACAATATACCAATAAAGTCCCTACTTAGTAGACACTCTGACAAAGTATAATGCTTGTCAGAGAAAGGAAATTATTGGCTTTATTCAGTGTTGATGGCAACAGCAATCAAAGAACGAGAGCAAAACACAGCGACCCCCCTTACTAATGATGTTAATTGTGAACTTACTGAAGAGCAAATAAATGGTGCAAACTTTATATTTTATGAGGTGTAGCTGGATAGAGCATTATACCATATCCCCCCTCGTCCCCCATAAGGGAGAGGGATATAGCAGGAGCAATACACTGTCCTGAGATATATAAGGTGTAAGTGAGGTATAGCTGGATATATAGTAGCCATCAAATCCCACCCAACAAACACCCCACCTTATATAAATATATCAGGGCAAGAATATAACTAAAGCCTGAGGACAATGGTTAAATGTAATATACCAGTCACAACTGACAAGCTAAATTGAGCCTGTCATTAAGCTATAATTGAGCATTGGCTACAACATAGATAGATAATAAAGCCTATCATTATGAAACTCTAAATAAGCTCGAAGAAACTCCTGTCTTTAATATCTTAATGTAGAGGTATCGTGAAATATAAATCATATTGCTCCGATCAACTGAATGTTCGTAACTCTAGAAACTAACACCGCTCCATAACGGAGGCTGATGATGTCATTACGTGCCCTACGCACGTTTCCCTCCAGCTACGGAGCTTCATCAGGGGTATAATGAGAGGCTTTATTATCTATCTATGTTGTAGCCAATGCTCAATTATAGCTTAATGACAGGCTCAATTTAGCTTGTCAGTCGTGACTGGTATATTACATTTAACCATTGTCCTCAGGCTTTAGTTATATTCTTGCCCTTATATATTTATATAAGATGGGGTGTTTGTTGGGTGGGATTTAATGGTTACTATATATCCATCTATACCTCCCCTTGCCATCAACACTGAATAAAGTCAATAATTTCCTATCTCTAACAAGCATTATACTTGGTCAGAGTGTCTTCTAAGTAGGGACTTTATTGGTATATCGTTTCACTATTGATAGATTGACTTTTTAATTACTGTTACACACATTCGGCAATATATGTTTTATGTACAGTAAATATATTACTAGTGGTGTGCATTTAAGTGAATTCCTTCTCGAGCACACTGTCTAGTGTACTCATTACTTTACTGATTCTCTGTCCGTTCACAGTTTGCACCAACCTACCATTACTACAATCGATTAATTAATTTATTAGTACGGCCTCCAGTTGATCACTCCCTATCACCTCTCCATTTCCCTAATTAAAAGAAAAGCCTCAGCCTACGAAATGTATTCAAGCAAAGGGGTTTGATCTAATTGCTTCCATTTATTGTACTCAGTCATCCTCAAAATGCATCTGATGTGTTTTGATTGCAGAATTGTCTTGCTGGATGACACTTGAGAAATAATTTGTCACAGCAAAATCACATCATCTGACATATTGACTTTTGCTGATTTACAAACGGTGAAATCTTGACCTCTTGCTTCAATGCCAAGTACGCCAAAAGACCACTAAACAGATTAGAATATTAAATGTATTAAATCATTGTAAGCAAAATGGTAAATGTAATTCATTGGTAATATTTGAATATTCGCTTTGTAACATTAGAAAAAAACATGACCCTAAAGCAGGAGAAATAAAAACACATTCCTAGCACCATGATATTCCAGAATATATGTCAGTGAAAAAGATGCTTATGTGGACTATAATACATTAGTAGAAATGTACAAAACGTTTGCCCAAGGTCCCAAACTGGGCAAAATCTTCACTTTTTCAACCGCAAAAATAAATAAATATATATATATATATATTTTATATATATATGGCGGCCTTGGCATTAAGTCAATGTGCTATTTTGCTTAGTTTGCTAATTTGTAAAAAAATAATAAATAAATAAATGAAATCACTAATCCTGATTAATGCTGTAACTATAAATATGGCCCACACCATGTTTCACTCACTGTTTGACAATATTTTGCTGAAAGCTTGTGAAATTGCAAAATCTAAAACTAATTTAGCGACATTATTAGCCCTTTGAGTCTTGGCGAAATGTTTTGCAAAAAAATTTAACAGAAAAATAACAGCCTATGAGACAAATTGTATATTATATAGTGGGGTACATTGATCAAGTATTGGTACAGGTAGGGTCGTAGCTCTTGGAGGCCCTGCTCTGTTACTTGAACAATGCATATTTTTGCTGCTACGCATGCGCGACCGGCACTTGGTTACCACGCTCTCATACTGCGCATGTGCGAATGGCTCTATAATACTGGGCATGCCCGATCGGAGCTTGCCAATTGCCCATGAACAGCTGGCAAGTAGCAATCGCGCATGTGCAGTATGAAAGAGCGTATCGTGCATGCGCAGTAGGAAAGAGTAGATCGTGCATGGACAGTAGGAAAGAGCCGATCGTGCATGCACAGTAGGAAAGAGCCGATTGCGCATGTGCAGTATGAAAGGACCAATCGGGCATGCACAGTAGGAAAGAGCCGATCGCGCATGTGCAGTATGAAAGGACCGATCGCGCATGCACAGTATGAAAGGACCGATCGCGCATGCACATTATGAAAGGACCGATCGCGCATGCACATTATGAAAGGACCAATCGGGCATGCACAGTAGGAAAGAGCTGATCGCGCATGCACAGTATGAAAGGACCGATTGCGCATGTGCAGTATGAAAGAGCCGATCGTACATGCACGGTAGGAAAGAGCCGATCGTGCATGCACGGTAGGAAAGAGCCGATCGTGCATGGGCAGTAGGAAAGCGCCGATTACGCATGCGCAGTAGGAAAGAGCCGATCACGCATGCGCAGTATGAAAGAGTCGATCGCGCAAGCACAGTAAGAAAAAGCTGATGCGCATGGGCAGTAGGAAAGAGCTGGTCGCCCATGCACCGTAGGCAGGTTCCGGTCGTGCATGTGCTACCAAACAATACAAAAATGTTGCCCGGGGACCCCCACATGCCTTGCTATGCCACTGGGTACAGGTTATCTCATATGTCCCGCCGTTAACTCCAATAAGTTTCAATGTGTCCCGATGTGTCTGAATTCAGAAGATCTATTTGTTCAATTTCAGATTCTGCCTGAGACCATGACAGGCCTTGTCAAATTGATAATTTCTGGTCCAATTTGTATGATATATAATGGCTTTGAGTATGTTTTATTCTTGTAAATAATATCTGAATAAATGTGTTAGCTATCTCAGGTAGTTTGTGCAGTGAATATTTATTAGTGACACACACTCAGAATTTAGAATGATCTAAATTCCAAAACATTCTGAGAATCCAACACATTTCATTTAAAGGGACTGTTTCAAGTATGGCTATAGAGAATTCATATAAGTAAAATGGTCAGCTAACCCCTTCAGTGATGAAGGAAACCGAATATCAGCTCCTAAAGCAGAGTGGTTTTTAGCAACTTAAGCTGTGATTGTTATAATATATTAGGTAAGTAGTAGGGAGGGGGTAGACCACATAATGGACTAATGCAAGGAAGAACTGAAGCGGGGTACTTACAGAGAGGCAAGAAGTTTCCACCAGGCTGTGTGACCCCTTGTATGGCTTCCCTTACCCCCGTCTCCATTCCGATTGCCTGTGGTGTGGAGCCACGCGCTCTCTACTTGTCACCACTGATCTGCTCCAACCCGCCGCAATGAGTGATCCGGTGGCGTCCGTCGATCCGTAGTGTAGCAGGACCAAGAAGTGATCGAAGGGACTGCCGCTTGCTGGAGAAAAAAGTTCAGGAACTCACCAGTACACTGGTGATTTCCTGAATTTTTTTCTCCAGCAAGTAGCAGTCCCTTCGATCACTTCTTGTTCCTAACCCCTTCAGTGCCCTATCGACAAACAGTGTAAGTCATAAAAAGTGCCACCCGCGAGGCCCTTATGAAGTACATTCTGCATCATGGCCTTCTGCTCAGTTTTTAGGGTCTGTCTGCCATTGCAGCGCTGATCATGGACCACACTGCTCCTTCACTTCCAGTCGGACCACCGTCACCTGGAAGCGATCACATGATAACTCAGAAGAGCGGTCATGTACTTAGTCAGTGCCGGAGGGTCCATGGCCACAAAGGGAGCTGGACAATAGCACTGAAGGATTTCATGTAGGTGAATCAGATGAGTAAACAAAGAAGCCCTGGTGGACATCCAATAGGAAAAATTATTTTGCTCATTAATATCTATTTTTTCTATATTTATTCTTCTCATAAGTATGGGTCATTTAAGTCGATCCTTTGGCCAAAACATTTCAAGCCATTTTATGCCTGCAACCACATCACGGACCACCCTAACAGCAGGCCCTACACTACTGTACCAACTCTTTTAAGTTAAGGGCCCAGTCAGGTTGAAGCCCAAGAGTCGCGTGTAGTAGAAGTTTTTGCTGAAATAAAACCATTGACTGTTGCTGCTGTTGAGGATTTATTCACTAAAGTAGTTTTGTTATAAGAGTGCATGGCGCTCATTTTTATCCTCTGCTGGCGGCTAAATATGACTCGCTATTTCAGCTTCATTGGTAAGACATCTGCCTGAAGAAGGAACCCATGTGGTCTTGAGAGCTTGAACTCTTTTTAACCATTAGTTAGATATTAAAGGTTTCACTTCTACTTTATTTTTGTTTGTCTAAAATAAAGGTCTGAAATAACACCAAGCCATCCCTTACTTTTTTTTACTTCAAACGTTTTGTAAGAGGAGAAATGGATTTCTATACCTGTTATTATACTGGTTCATTGTAACCACGTTTCCCACTTCTAAGTGGTTCTCAAAACAGTTCAACCGTCTTTGGAAGTGCTAAAGCTATCAGTACTGGCCTTTAGTATATGTTTAAGATCTAACTCAAAGTCAATCATTGCTTGTACTCTGCCCCCTTTGCAAGTCTTCCTTCTCACAAAATGACACGTAATTCAGAAATTAGTCCTGTCATCTGGATAGCCTAAAGGTTAAGTACAGTATGTGTTCTAAAAAGTTGCATGCATCGTATTTAGAAAGTACTTTAAGGATTAGAACAAAAAGTGAAAAATAGTCACGCTGAAATACATTGGTGAAAGTTGTATATTGCTGATATTTGTGATTAACTACCAAATAAGTACTATTAGCTTAGTCTAACGTATCAGTAAGTTTGAGATTTGTTTTCAGTCATTATAGAGTTTTCTTCTTCACTGCAGAATTATTTTATGACAACTTATTACTAGGGATGAGCGCTTTAATCAGAGCACTAACTACATGGTACTGTACATACAAAAATAATCACATTTTCATTACCATGTTTTTTCTGTCCAATCAGAAGACATTTAAAAATGCAATATATTGACAAAAGGGCTATTAACTCATTATTTCCAATTCAAATGAACACATAAGTATACACTGTCTTACTTATATTATACCATATGGGTGTGATCATTCTTAACTATGAAAATGTATACATTGACATGATAATTACCCATTTTAGTCCGTGACAAGTCTTTTATGAAGCCATCTGTGTTTTGACAAATGTAAGAGCAAAATAAGAACATATGTGAGCCATAAAATATTACAACGTGGGAAAAGCTCTATATTAAATGCTTTTTTTTTTAACACATTATTTATTTAAATGCATCAGCCAATTGATGAGTTAGAAAAAAAATAAGTGGGTTGATACAACATTTTCTAACTTAAAGATCAAAGGTGCAGTCCCAAGTAGGATCAAAAGAGAAGTCCCAGCAGAAGAGTATTTGAAATAATGTTTTAATATTATAGTGTAGACACTAAAGCAGGTGGGTAATGTTTACATTATCTTGTCCGCGCCATTGTAATGTAAACAGTTCTGCACACTCCTTCATGGGGCAATTCCATGTAGATGGCCAAAAAACTACATTTTGTTATGAAATTACAACTCCTTCTACCAATGCAAAAACAAATCATGAAAATGACTCAAAATAAAGAAATGTGCAGTAAATGTAAAAAAAAAATAGCTGGACAAAAAAAATCTTCTGCAGAGTATCCCCCACCCCCCCCCAAGTCTCAGCCCCCCTCCCCCAAGTCTTGGATATCACCTGTAGTGTCCCGCAAGGCTCTGTTCTGGGGCCCCTACTCTTCTCAGTGTTCATCAATGCTCTTCCCACAGCTTGTAAGGAACTAATATGTAAGGAACACATGTATGCAGATGACACAATCCTATATGCACACAGCCATAGCCTCTCCGACCTTGAACACATACTTCAGTCTGACTTTTTGAGACTCGAAAACTGGATTTCTCAAAACAAACTGTTTTTCAACACTGACAAGACTGTTACAATGGTATTCGGGACTGTAGGCGGACGTTCACAGAGGTATGCAAGGGAGACTGATTATAGTGAAATGAAATAAGTCTTTTATTGCGCCTGTTTCCTTAACATCAGGAAACCATCCAAACAAGGGGTAAACAAAGCTTCTATTCACTTGGGAGTATTTCTAGTGAAAAACTATGCAGTTCACAACTCCCTTAGATAAGCATGTCTCCCAGCCCCAAACATATAGCATGAATTAAGCAGATATAAGAAGTCTCATAAATGAAAGTCTTATCTGTACCTTGTGGTTTGGAGGGAAAATCTTCTCTGTCCCTGGTTTAGCTCCCTTTTCCTCAGGGTGTGTCAGCATTCAGGTTTAGAAGTTTCCCCTGTGTCTTGAAAGCAGCTCTGCTGTTTCTTCTGGCAGGGCTCAAGACTGTTTGTCTCCAAGTTCAGCTCAGGTGTGAGCTAAGGAGTCTCACTTCCTGTCTCAAAAGACAGGCTTTTCTAAGCCATCTAATCAGGCAGGTGGTGTTTGTTAATTGACTACCAGCAGTTAACCACCACACTGCTGGATTAGAGGCACATTACCTGAACAGGGATAACTCCCCTGTTACAGGGACCAAGACTACATTTTTAAAGATTCCATGTGACTGAGCTCCCAATCAGAACCAACGCTAACACCACCATAACTCCTGTTACTAGTTTTAAATATCTGGGCATATGGTTTGACTCCCACTTAACATTCGGGATGCACATTGATACCCTGACATCCAAAACCTATGCCAAACTAGGTGTACTTTACAGCAGGGGAGCGCAAACTTTTTGTGCTGCGCCCCCTGTGTCTCTGCCCCCGGGTCTCGCACCTCCCACCTAACTTCATCCGCATCAGATGATGCTGCGTGGGCGCGTGACATCAGGTCGCATGGTGCCGCGGGGTCTATTGACGCCGTGTTGCCATGGCGACGCAACATAGACGGCTGAATCCCGGAAAGTAAACAGTTGCAGGGGCCTCACGCGATCCCCCAGCATTTAATTTAAATGCCTGGGGGAAGAGCGCGGGGCCCCTGCAACTGCCCGCGCCCCCCCAGCACAATCTCCCGCCCCCCCCTGGGGGTCACGCCCCCCACTTTGCGCACCGCTGCTTTACAGGAACAAATCCTCCCTAAGCCTGCTGGTCAGAAAGCGTATCGCAGAGCAGATGCTAATGCCAATTATCGACTATGGAGACATAGTATACGGCTCGGCACCTCAAACCCACCTTAGCAAACTTGACACCCTCTACAATTCCATATGCCGTTTTGTTCTCCAATGCAACTACAACACACATCACTGCGAAATGCTCAAAGAACTAGATTGGTCATCACTTGAGTCTAAGCGCAAAGTTAATATCTCCTGTCTTGCCTTCAAATACTTTCTGGCCAAGCTACCCATCTATCTGAACAAGCTCCTCACCCCACCACATGCAGCACATATCATCTGAGATCTGACTCAAAAAAAACTGTTCATGGTCCCAAGGCTCAACAAAGTATCTGGCCTCTCCTCCTTCTCTTACCGTGCACCCCAAAACTGGAACAACTTACCGGAGACTCTCACATCCACCACCAGTCTAAGTTCTTTCAAAATCAAAGTTGTCTCACATTTTAATCTGGTCTGTAACTGTTACATACGCCCATAATATATATTATCTTTACGTATGCATGCAATGTCTTGTATATAATGTGTACCCTGTTCACTTATGTAACTGTATTTGTAACCATGTATTATTTGTCATTTTAACTCCTATGCCCAGGACATACTTGAAAACGAGAGGTAACTCTCAATGTATTACTTCCTGGTAAAATATTTTACAAATAAATAAATTGTTCACTTTGATTGAATTAGGTATTGGATGTTAAACATATGATACATGTATTATATACTGCAGGTTCCCTATGCTTGTTTTTGTCCCATGGGCATTATTAAGTTCTAAACTGGATATATGAGGTTCCATACATAGACAGCCAAATAAATATATATTTTTTGCATACTGTACTTATTGTGTTTGCTTAAGATATTGTTTATCCTGTACTTTACGTTACCGAACTCTTCCTATTCCCCCCTCTCTTGCTTTTCCCTCCTTTGAGGTTCACACTCTCCAGATCTTCTCTCCTCTCCCTGTCCACGTGGCTGTCATCTATCGCCCACCTACCTCTACTCATCCCCCCTCTGCCTTTCTCTCTGACTTTGAATCCTGGCTCTCTTTCTTTCTCTCCTCAGACTCCCCTGTTCTTCTCCTTGGGGACTTCAATTGCCACATTGATGACCCCTCTCTCCCTTGGGCTTCCCGCTTTCTTTCTCTAACCTCTTCTTTTGGCCTTCAACAGTGGACTGCAGCCAGCACCCACAAGGATGGCCACTACTTAGACCTGGTTTTCATTAAAAACTTCTCTCTCTCTGATTTCTCCATTTCCCCTTTTCCTCTCTCTGACCATCACCTCATCTCATTCTCTCTATCTCGCTTCTCCCCTTCTCCACCTCCATCTACCCCCCGGTTCTGCAGAAACCTGCACTCTATTCACTTACCTGACTTTGAGTCCACGTTACGCTCCTCCCTCTCCTCTCTAAGCTCTGCTACAGACCCTGACAACCTGGTCAGGAACTACAACTCTGTCTTGTCCTTGTCTCTTGATCTACATGCCCCGCTTTCTCTCTGCCACACTCGCCCTTTTAACCCTAGACCCTGGTTAAATTCCCACACACGCATGCTGCGTTCCTCCACTCGTTCCTCTGAATGCCTCTGGAGGAAGTCTCACACTCTCGCAGACTTCCTTCACTACAAATTTATGCTATCCTGTTTCAACTCTGCCCTCTCGCAAGCTAAACAAGCCTACTTTTCTTCACTAATCAACATGCACAAGTCTAACCCACGCCGACTGTTCTCTGTCTTTGATACTCTACTCAAACCACCCTCAGCTGCCTCTCCTTCTTCCATCTCCGCTCAGGACTTTGCTGACTATTTTAAGGAAAAGGTGAAATCCATACGTCAGAACATCCCCTCTGTTTCTTCCTCCCATCCTACACCTCTTCCTAACTCTCCTCCTGCCTTCCTTGACTCTTTTTCCACTGTCTCACAGGAGGATGTGTTGCTTCCCATACACAGTACATATATATATATATATATATATATATATATATATATATATATATATATAGCAACTGTAAATATTACTGTATGTTCATTTGCATGTCTTAGACAGGTCTGCAACCCTGTCTTTATATATATATATATATATATATATATATATATATATATATATATATATATATATATATACCCTGTCTTTATATATATATATACACACACATACTTTAACACACTACGGAGCGTGCGCTGCGCTTCCCATATACAGTACATATATATATATATATATATATACTGTGGGCTCTCCATTCATTTTTATTCACACTGATACACATACACACTCTTTCTTCACTTGCTTTCAGTAACCCTTTGACACTTCTAGCCATAAAACACATCCACACCGGGGGAAGGACCAGCACAGATAACATTCCAAGAGACACTGTTTTTAAGTAATCCTTGCTTCATTCATTGTAACATCGCCGGAAGAAGAGATCAGTGTATCTCGAAAGCTCGCACAAATAAAAGCATTTCGTTAGCCACAGAACGGTATCATCGATTTATTTTTTGATTATTGAAGCTCGGCTAACACGGTACTGATACCTCTACATATATATATATATATATATATATATATACACAGTATATTGTTATATTAATATATAAAATAAACTAAAGTGGTTTATGTATCTAGGCACAATGTTGGATCAGGGTTAATGTATGTATGTCTTTATTTATATACTGTAACGCCATTAATGTGCATAGCGCTTCACAGTAATAATACACACGCCAATCATATAAATAACAAATTCTGCGCATGGTCTCAGGAACAGTTACATGGTTGGGGGTTATTTCTGAGCATGGTATCTGGAACGGTTACATTGTTAGGGGGGTTATTTCTAAGCATGGTCTCAGGAATGGTTACATGGTTGTGGGATTATTTCTGAGCATGGTCTCAGGAATGGTTACATGGTTGTGGGATTATTTCTGAGCATGGTCTCAGGAATGGTTACATGGTTGTGGGATTAGTGCTGAGCACCTGTCTAAGGAATGGTTACATGTTGGGGATTATTTCTGAGCACCTGTCTCAGGAATGGTTACATGGTGGGTGGGTTATTTTTGAGCACCTGTCTCAGGAATGGTTACATGGTTGTGGGATTATTTTTGAGCACGGTCTCAGGAATGGTTACATGGTTGTGGGATTATTTTTGAGCATGGTCTCAGGAATGGTTACATGGTTGTGGGATTATTTTTGAGCACGGTTTCAGGAATGGTTACATGGTTGGGGGATTATTTCTGAGCATGGTCTCAGGAAGGGTTACATGGTTGTGGGATTATTTTTGAGCACGGTCTCAGGAATGGTTACATGGTTGGGGGATTATTTCTGAGCATGGTCTCAGGAAGGGTTACATGGTGGGTGGGTTATTTTTGAGCACCTGTCTCAGGAATGGTTACATGGTTGTGGGATTATTTTTGAGCATGGTCTCAGGAATGGTTACATGGTTGGGGGATTATTTCTGAGCATGGTCTCAGGAATGGTTACATGGTTGTGGGATTATTTTTGAGCATGGTCTCAGGAATGGTTACATGGTTGGGGGATTATTTCTGAGCATGGTCTCAGGAAGGGTTACATGGTTGTGAGATTAGCTCTGAGCATGGTCTCAGGAATGGTTACATGGTTGGGGGATTAGTTCTGAGCATGGTCTCAGGAATGGTTACATGGTTGGGGGATTATTTCTGAGCATGGTATCTGCAACCGTTACATTGTTGGTTTGGTTGTGATGGTAATTTACGTTCCTGCCTCGTGGGCAGAGCCATTGTTATTTATGAAATGTTTCTCTGGCTGGGAGTCGAGAGGTTAACTTCATTAGTTAATGGTTTGAGTTATGTGTTATTATGATGGTTTAATAAATGGTGCTGCGGCCTTACCCACCACCTTATGTTTGTGTCGGGTGTATGTTATTGCAACAAAGCTATGTTTAGTTTAAAGGGTAATGCATCACACAGTTCCCATGTCAAGTTTATAGCACCATTTATGTGCTGAATTAGGCTGATTCAGCATTGCATATAATCACCAAGCACTAAATGAATATATTTACTTAATTCACTGCCAAAAATCTTGGACACTTCTGATTATAATCAACCACAGTGCAATTAGCAA
Source organism: Ascaphus truei (assembly GCF_040206685.1). Lineage (NCBI taxonomy): Eukaryota > Metazoa > Chordata > Amphibia > Anura > Ascaphidae > Ascaphus > Ascaphus truei. The sequence goes on from NC_134498.1 coordinate 30,271,868, forward strand.
CAATAACCTATAACTAAGGAATAGCACATGTCACGATGCTGACTGTTAGCATGCTGTACACAATGCAGTGATTGAACATTGATTTAATGTTTCTTTTCCCTTCATCTTTTCATTGAAACTGATAACACATTTTCTCTGAGATTCTTGGCTACATCCACAGGATTCTTATCAAATCAACAAATAAAACAAGATGCTGATCTTAGTATAATTTTTCAATCTCAAACCATTCACACAAGATTTCAATCCGTTCTAATATGTCGGGACTGGTTATCTTTAACTAAATCCATAAAACACCCTATGATATACCAATAGAAATAATAAAAAGGTGTAAGTGGTACAAGTATAGTGCTGTCTGATAAGAAGATTGATATTTGTATGTGTTATAGTTTCTTCTCTTAGAGAGGGATATATCCCAACCTCCTGATGATGCAGTATACTGCACAGCAAGAATGTTATTTGAGTATGTGCTATCTATAGGTCCAGATTTATTAAATGGGGCGTTCAAATGAATGGACCTTAAGAAGAATCTTAACTCTTAATCTTAAAGCAAATCGTTAACTGGATGAGTTTTCACCAAGCCAGATTTTGTGTAGATTTTAAATACACAGAAGATGGAATAAAAGAGACAGTGCAAAATACAAATTGGAAACAACCTATTATAATTTGCGGGTAATTTTGTCCCTAACTATTCTCTTAATGACTCATAAAAGGCCCCCAGCTAATGCATTTCCACTGCACAAAGGGAGGTAACAAAAAGCTTATAAAAGATTGATGCTTGGAGACACAGGATTAAAATAGTTATTTACGCATCATGTTTAAGGACCTAGCATCCCTTAATAAAAAGCACCCTCACATAACCACATAAACTCACTTACTGTTAAACGTAAACTCATGCATATTGAGTATAGTTAATCTAAATGGCCAAATTCACCTGAAAAGCATCAAATACAATAAATAGTGACATAAGCATGACAGTTAAACCATAATAAATACTACTGTATCCTAAACAGAAAAACTGCTTCATATAGGAAATCACATCTTTGGGATATGTATCACAGACTTTATTAACACTGTATATGGAAAGCACATCTATGGGATACTGTATATATCACAGACTTTATTAACCCTATATACTAGGAAATCACATCTATGGGATATGTATCACAGACATTATTAACCCTATATACTAGGAAATCACATCTATGGGATATGTATCACAGACTTTATTAACCCTATATACTAGGAAAGCACATCTATGGAATATGTATCACAGACTGTATGAACCCTATATACTAGGAAAGCACATCTATGGGATATGTATAGTATCACAGACTTTATTAACACTGTGTACTGTAGCTCATCGAATAATGAAAAGATGAACCTTGATAAATGTTATAAATTTGCTATCATGTGTGAAATCAGATTCGACGAGAACCTTACATTGCAAAACCAAAACCCCAACACTATTTACAACCAAAGCTAGAACATCAGGCCCGGTGCCCCATCTCTAGGTGTTTCTCGCCATATCTTTCTTTCATTTGACTTTTTTTCAGTTATTATTTTATTTCTTTTAGTTTTTCTGATTTTATATTTGAGGTGAGTGGTCAAACAGTAATAAAACTTCGACAGTAAGAAAAAAACATATAAAACAGAATCTGCAGATTGTTTTCTGGAAACACCGTAAAGATCTGTGAAAAAAAGAATTTGAGAACGTTTCTGATTACACTAAGGACATAAACTCAAATACAGCCCATTTGTAACCACGAGAGTTAAAGTATACATCCTTTTTTCTTTTTTTACAGGCTATTAAAATCTTTTATATCAATTATATTGCTTTTTGTATGTCTCTGGACAATAGCTGTGGTGATAAAACAATTCATATGCAAGATTTATTGGCAAATCTTGAAAATGGAGTTTAAGCTTTTAAAGAGATTATCTATTAATAAGCAGTTTCTCTATTATTGTTGGGTCCCGTTACTGTTAAGCTGTAGTACACTATAGTAAAAAGGAGCTTAGATATTAGACAAGATGAGTTATAAATATAGTTTTCCTCTGTCTATTAGTTATGAAATCGGCCGGTTCGCTGCTTCGGGAATCCGACTTCACGAATTCCGAAGTTTGTTTGGTTCTCGAGTCGAAACTTTGAAACAAATTTTCGAATTAAATTTTTTTTTAATCAACTGGGCAAACTTTAGATGTTATGAAAGGAAAAAACCTGCAAACTTTTGTAAAAGAATTGAAAGTTTTAATATGTTTCCGCAAAAATTTTTTTTTTTTAATCCATAACCCAAATGAATCGAGTTTCATTGAAAAGTAAACGAAAACAGGAAAAACATTTACAAACAAAAACAACGCCGGTGGAAATCCCTGCATCTAATATTTTTAGGTATGTTCTCCTATTCTGAAGCCAGGGCACGTTGGTATGAATGGCTCCCGATAGCATTAACACAGTTCCCTTTTAAATCACTCCAAGTCCTGTAATATTTCCTCCACTTTATTGGGAAAAGGTAGCAGGGTACAGATGCTTGTGGATGGTGTGTATTGGTGATTATTAGTTAGAAACCGGTAAAAAGAGATGGCCTCACCAAGGGTTATAAACAGAGAAAGGTTCTTTACTCACTGTCTCCAGGGTTGAAAAGGAAGTGAGGTGCGGTGTGGGCAAAGGAAAAGTCTAGGGGCAGACCATGTCTGAACAAACAGGAGGGGGGGCAGACTAGCCCATTCTGGTGAGGATCTCAGAGACTGCTGTAGCAGCTCACTGATGTCATGCTCGCAGGCAAGGAGTGCAACATTGTTGCAAGCCACGCAGGCACAGTATGTGTCTGCAGACTCCATGCAGCTGGGAATAAACTCTGACAGGCAGAAACTGCAAAGGAGAGAGGGGGGTGAGTCAGAAATGTGGCTCTTGTTCCATAACACTCCCCGTCTGGTATCTGTAGATACCACTATATGGCAAGCTATGTGGAACATATGTGCAATACATACAACATAACAATATACTGCAAAGGTCCATATTTCCATAGCAATGTGATACCGGCTGGTACCACTGGCATCAAAGTCCTTTGGCCAGGCCTTCCAGTAAGGGAAGCCAGGTGGGTGCGCAGCTCTTGGTTAGCTTGACGCACCACAATGTCTCTTAAAAGTCCACGGCACTGGTAACCAGTTTTTTTCCATCACAGTCCGATTTGGGCATTAGAAGGATAGTCTCTGTAATGGGTCTTAAGAAGGTTTTAACGATCCCATTCTGGGCCACTCGTACTTCCACTTTGCGAACCTTTTCGTCTTCGCTTGGGATAGTTCTGATTATAAGTCCCATGGGCCATTCATTTCTTGCCACCTGTTTATCTTTCAACAAGACCACATCCCCCACTTGGATATCTGGTTTCACTGTTTGCCATTTGTGGCGTTCTTGGAGTGTCACCAGATACTCACGTCTCCAGCGATCCCAAAATGTGTTGGCCAAGTACTGCACCTGTCTCCACTGTCGTTTGTGCATATCCTTAGAGTGGAAGCCTTCGACTGGGGTGGGAACGTTCCCTACTTTCTGGGTCAGCAGCATTGCTGGTGTCAAAACGCTTGGCGATTCTGGATCTGTTGACACTGGGATTAAAGGCCTAGCATTGACTATTGCTGATATTTCGGCCATGAATGTGGTTAGCACTTCGTGAGTGAGTCGAGTCAGGTCGGTTTTTAGCATTATAGAATCCAAGATACGCCTAACCACTCCGATCATACGCTCCCATGCTCCGCCCATGTGAGAGGAGTGAGGAGGGTTGAATGTCCACGTGCACTCTTGGTCGCGCAGGTATCTTTGGATACTATTGTCTCTATTGTCCTTAGTGTTTATTTGTAATTCCTTACATGCTCCAACGAAATTGGTACCACAATCGGAGCGTATTTGTTTAACTGGTCCTCTGACTGCGAAGAACCTTCTGAGGGCATTTATGAAGCTTGAAGCATCCATAGATTCTATAACCTCGATGTGTATCGCTCGCATACTCATGCAGGTGAAGAGTACCGCCCATCGTTTGCTGTTTGCTAGTCCGCCCCTAGTTCTACGCGAGATGACCATCCAGGGCCCAAATACATCAAGTCCTACATAGGTAAAGGGGGGTTCTGTATTAAGTCTGTCGACAGGTAGATCCGCCATCCTTTGGTCTTGGCTTTTGCCTCTCAGCATTCGGCACCTAACACATTTGTGGAGATTACTGGCCATGCACCTTTTCATGCCAACGACCCAATTGCCCGCCGCCCTAATGGCGCCTTCGGTGAAGTGTCGTCCCTGATGCATGACTTGTTCGTGGTAGTGGCGCACCAACAAAGTGGCGATGTGATGCCGGCCAGGGATGATAAGAGGGTTGCTTTCCTCCCTGCTCAGTTGGGACTTATTGAGGCGGCCTCCTACTCTCATGAGGCCGTCGTTGTCGATGAAGGGATTCAACTTCCAAAGTGGACTGTTTTTGTTAACACTCTTCTTTCCGCGAATGCAATTGATCTCTTCCGCATATGTTTCCCTTTGAACATGACTGAGAACAGTTTCCTTAGCCTTTGTAATTTCCTCTATGGTGCGCAGCTCTTTGCAGATGTGCCAGCCGTGGCAACCGGTAGTTTTACCGTCTGGTGTCTGGCGGAAGGAGGAGGCTATATGCCCGAGATGGGCTACTGTTCGCAGAAGGGCCGTCCACTTTGAGAAGCGTTGGAATCGATGTGATCCGAATGCGTTTTTGTGCGATACATTGGTGAGTACCACGGATACTTGTAGGGGCCTTATCTCCGTATCCTTTTCGGGATCCACGAGTTCAAAATCGTCAACTGGGGTTGGTAGCGTTTCCGCAGGCTGCGCAAGAAACATTGGTCCTGTGAGCCACGACGTATTCTGCAGTTGAGATGCGGGTACTGATCTGGTGGCGTGATCTGCGGGATTTTGCTCTGTGGGCACGTGGCGCCATTGTTCTGGTTGGGTTGACTTCCTGATTCTTTCTACACGGTTAGCTACGTATACGTAGAATCTCCTTTTCTTATTGTAGATGTATCCCAGTACCACCTTGCTATCTGTGTAGAGTTTGACGGCATCTGGTTTGCTGTCCATCTCATTCTCGATAAGCTCCGCCAGTTCTACTGCTAACACTGCACCACACAGCTCGAGTCTGGGTATAGTATGGTCAGGTTGTGGCGCCAGCTTAGCTTTGCCAAGGATGAACCTGATGTGGCAACTTCCATCCACGTCCGTGGTTTTTAGGTAGGCCACCGCTGCTATAGCTTTGGTGGAGGCATCTGAGAACACGCAAAGCTCTTTGCTGTATGCGGCGGTGAGAGATATAGGTGAATAGGGGCGTGGGATTTGAAGTTGCTCGAGGGCCTTCAAGGAGTGTTTCCACGTTTCCCACTCTTTCCGTTTTTCTGGAGGTAGTGGGGTGTCCCATTCCTGTTTTTCGAAGGACATTTCTCTGAGGAGGGACTTCCCTTGTATAGTGACAGGAGCCACGAATCCTAGCGGGTCGTAGAGACTGTTAACGGTGGACAGGACTCCGCGACGTGTGAAGGGTTTTTCTTCGATGGCTACCTGGAACGTAAAGGTGTCTGTTTTAAGATTCCAGCTTATCCCCAGGCTCCGCTGTATGGGAGGCGTATCGGTCCCCAGATCCAAATTCTTTAGATCGTTTGCTTGATCATCTGCGTGGAACGCCTTCATCACTGTGGCACTGTTGGAAGCTATTTTGTGCAACCTTAGGTTGGCTTTCGCTAACATCTTTTGTGTCCTCTTGAGTAGATCTACGGCTTCTTCTTCGGTGGGAACTGATTTTAATCCGTCGTCCACATAGAAGTCTCTTTCGACGAAGCTCCTGGCGTCTTTCCCGAACTCTGCTTCTCCGTCTTGGGCTGTTCTTCTGAGGCCGTAGGCTGCCACTGCAGGTGATGGGCTGTTCCCGAAGACATGTACTTTCATGCGGTACTCCGTGATTTCTTTTTCTACGTCGTCATCTTGGTACCACAGGAATCTTAGGTAGTTACGGTTGTCTTCTCGCACAAGGAAGCAGTGGAACATCTGTTGAATGTCTGCGGTTACGGCGATAGGTTCCTTGCGGAAACGGATCAGCACTCCCAGAAGACTGTTCGTCAGATCCGGCCCGGTGAGGAGAACATCGTTTAGGGAGACTCCCTGATGCTGAGCACTGGAGTCGAATACCACTCGGATTTGGCCAGGTTTCTGGGGGTGGTAGACGCCAAATGACGGGAGGTACCAGCATTCTTCGCCTTCTTTCAGTGGGGGCGCCAACTCTGCATGGCCACTGTGGAAGATTTTTTGCATGAAGGCCACAAAGTGTTCCTTGGTCTCCGTTTTCCTTTGTAGGTTGCGGCGGAGCGAAGCGAGCCTAGACATAGCATGGTCTCTGTTGTTTGGGAGGCGTCTTCTTGGCGAACGGAAAGGTAGTGGGGCCACCCAACTGCCCAATTCGTCCTTGAAGAACTCCTTATCCATTAACCTCAAGAATTCTTTGTCTTCCATTGATGGCGCCTGTTTGTCGTCGTCCTTTGTTGTCTGGAACACTGTACTCCCTAGGTCATTGGGGTATTTTCTTGCCACAGGCGCGTCTCCGTAGTTCCTTTTGGTCTCGAGCTTCTCGTGGACCTGAAAGTGGTTCGGACAAGGTTTGAAGTGGGATATACGACCGTTTTCCAACAAGTTCGTCTGTAGGGCGCCTACGTTGTCGGGTCCTCGTATCCTGTCTATGCATACTTCTCCAACTACCACCCATCCTAGATCGAGCCTTTGGGCGCTTGGGCCGTTGTGGTCCCCATTTCGCTGTTCGCGGATCTTGTGTGCTCTCATGATGTCTCTGCCAAGTAGCAGCAGGATCTGGGCATCTTCGTCTAGTGGTGGGATATGATCGGCAATGGTTTTTAGATGGGGATGGTGTCGCGCCACGTCTGGCGTGGGGATCTCAGTCCTATCTTCCGCCATGTGATTGCACTCGATGAGTGTGGGAAGGGGCATGCTCACTTTGCCGTCTATTGAGCATATGGTGTAGCCATTCACTCTTCTCCCTGTAGTCTCCATTCGCCCTGCGCACGTTCTGAGAGTGTAAGGAGAAGTACTGTCTTGTATGTTGAACATATCGAAGAATTCTGACCTGACCAGCGATCGGTTGCTCTGGTCGTCGATGATTGCATACATCCGTTTGGCTCTTTGGGGTTGTCCCTCTGGGTGCACTGCTACCAGACATATTTTAGAGCAAGATCTACCGTCGTTTCCTTCTCCGCATACTTCTGTGCATTTGGATGCTACTGACGTCGGGGGGGGTGTGTCTCCCACTTCTTCCTCCCCGCCCTGCTTTGTCGGAGGGTTAGGGGCTTTGCTTGCTTTGGGCTTCATAGCTTCCGGGTGTAGAGCGGCTATGTGCCTGTCGCTATCACACTCTGTGCATTTCATAGCTTCTTTGCAGTCCTTGAATAAATGAGTTGTGGAAGCACAACATTTGAAACAGGCTCCCCATTCCCTGAGTAGGTTCTTTCGCTCCTCTATGGGTTTCATCCTGAATCCGAAGCACTTGTTAAGTGGATGCGGCTTTTTGTGGATAGGACATTCTTTGTTAAGGTCCCTTGGTTTTTTGTCCCTGTCGGCCGTCTGGCTGGGACTCGCGTGGGTCGTAGGGGGCACGTCCGTCCTGTGGACCGAGATTGGTGTTCTGGAGTCCTTGCACCTTGCTGTTGACCTTTCGTTCCTCGGGTGGCTGGCGCTGGATGTGGTTTGCGCCCCTAAGACGAAGCTGGGGTCGTTTCTTGTCTTTGCCGCTTCGCAGATGAAGCTCACGAAGAATGAGAATGGGGGGAAGACAACCTGCTTCTCCCTTTTGTATTTGGAACCTTGTGAAAGCCACCTTTCTTGGAGGTTGAAGGGTAGCTTCTCCAGGATGGGTCTCACTCCACGAGCTGAATCTAGGGCGTTGAGACCTATTAAGGAATGGTCTTTCCTTGCGAACTCCAGTTCTTGCAGCAGGTCTCCAAGATCTCGTAACTTCGAGTAGTCTTTACTCGTGATCTTGGGGAAGCTCTCGATTCTTTTGAAGAGTGAATCCTCGACTGCTTCAGGGCTGCCATAGGTCTCTTCTAGCCTTTCCCACACTAGGTCCAGACCTACTTGGGGTTGATGTGCGTTTGCCGTCCGAAGTCTCTGCGCTTGCTCCCTGGATACGTTCCCCAAGAACTTAACTAACAGGTTGAGCTCTTCCCTTGCTGAGAAGTCCAAGCTGTCGATTGCGTCTTTGAACGTGAACTTCCACGTCCGGTAGTTCTCAGGGCGGTCGTCGAAGCTGATGAGTCCTGCGTGCACCAAGTCGCGCCGGATCATGTACTTGGCTATGTCTGTCAGACCTGAGACGTCGGCGCGTTTGCCCCGTTCTGAGGTAGTTGCTGGGACGGTCTGTGCGGTCGCCTCTTCCTTGGCGTGGACGCGTGATGGCTGCTGGCCAGTGTGAGGGGCTGTTTTCTCCCGCGTGGGTGTACCTGGATTACGAGCCTGTTGTGGTGCATCCGTGTGCGCTCTGGCGTGTGGATCACTGTTGCGGCTGTGGCTATCCCAGGCAGCGTGTGCCATTGACGGAGCAGCATCTTCTCCTCGTGGTCCTAGCGAGTCTTCGGTATCTGTGGAGTCACTCCATCCGTGTTGAGATGGTGCGCTGGTGTTTACGCTGAAGAGGCTCCTTACGTAGTCTTCAGTGCGTCGGGCCGGATCCTCTGAGGCAATCCGTCTGTACGGTTGCTCCCCGCCGTCCTGTTGCGCGGCTGCTTCTAGGACTTCGGCTTGGGCTATAGCGGCGGCGGCTTCCTTCTCTTGATTTAGTGCCTCTAGATCCGCGTCCAATTCGGCCTTTTTACGCGCCGCGGCAGCGGCGGCATTTGCAGCGGCGGCGGTGGCATTCTGCTCCTCCTCTTCTATGCGCGCTCTTTCTGTCCTTACGGCTGCCTCTCTGCGACTATATTCAGCCCTGGCACGTGCGGCCTCTGCGGCGGCTCGTGCCTTGGTAGCGTTTGTGCTTGCACTGGACGCGTTAGACTGCGCTGATCTTGCTGACCTTGATGAGTGTCTGGATATGCTTTAGCGCTGCGATGCAGTTTCCAGCAAAAGGTCTTTTCTCTGGTCTTCGGCCTCAGTAATAGTGGTCTGCACGAAACCGTCACGCTCCAGGTCAGTTGCCTCCTGCTGGTCGCGTTCGCTGAGGCTTTCCTCTGTGTTAATTCTTTTTAGGTAGGCGAGATATGTTTGTGACAGCATTTGGTAACGTTTGTGACTTGACCTCAATTGGGCTATAGCTTGCCTAATTTGTTTCTCCTGATCACTAGTGCTTGCAACGTTACATATTTCACGACCAGTGTCCTCCCAGGCCTTCTCTAACCTTTCGCGGTGTGCTTCAATGTCGCTCTCATATTTTTCGCGGGCCTTTTGTGTCAGTGTGACTGTCCGTTTAGGCCTTGCGCCTGCCTGCGCCTGTTGCAGATGCGCAGCGGTCTCTGTGTCTGAGAGATCGCTTTCCTGCGTGATGTCTGGTGAGGCTCTGAGTTCTGCCATGCTGTAGGTGTGTGTAGGCCTTTGCCAGTGCGTGTGGCGTGCGGTCTTTTACCTGTCAGCGATGGGCGTCTGTCTCAGATGATGCCGAGCGGTGTCCTGCAGCGTGCAGCGTTGGGGTAGCTGTACTTACAGATGTCCGTTGGCTCCTCACTGTGGGGCTGAGCAGCGGGTGGACTCAGACAGAGAAAAAGGCAATTAGGTATTGTGAGAGAAGCACTGTTAGTTGCAAGGCTGTGTGCAGTTTGCTGTATAAAGCTTGCTGCCCTGTCTGGCAGAGTGAAGCTGCTGCTTGTCCTGGGGTGCAGAGACTATTCTGTATAGCATAGAGTCTTTGAGTAGTAGCTGCTGTGTGATTCCTTTGTGTAGTATTAGCAAAGTAAGGCTGCTCACTGTCTTTGCATAAAGCTGTGGTAGTTTGCTGTGTAGAGGCTTGTGGCTCTGTGTAGCAACGTGCTTGTGCAATGTGGTGAGAGACTGCTGTTTATATATTTGCTACGTAAGCTGCTCGCTTGTATCTTTAGCATAAAGGCTGTGGGTAGCAGCTCCTCTGTGTGTATTTCCCAAGGCACACGGTCCTCTTTTTACTATTCTGAAGCCAGGGCACGTTGGTATGAATGGCTCCCGATAGCATTAACACAGTTCCCTTTTAAATCACTCCAAGTCCTGTAATATTTCCTCCACTTTATTGGGAAAAGGTAGCAGGGTACAGATGCTTGTGGATGGTGTGTATTGGTGATTATTAGTTAGAAACCGGTAAAAAGAGATGGCCTCACCAAGGGTTATAAACAGAGAAAGGTTCTTTACTCACTGTCTCCAGGGTTGAAAAGGAAGTGAGGTGCGGTGTGGGCAAAGGAAAAGTCTAGGGGCAGACCATGTCTGAACAAACAGGAGGGGGGGCAGACTAGCCCATTCTGGTGAGGATCTCAGAGACTGCTGTAGCAGCTCACTGATGTCATGCTCGCAGGCAAGGAGTGCAACATTGTTGCAAGCCACGCAGGCACAGTATGTGTCTGCAGACTCCATGCAGCTGGGAATAAACTCTGACAGGCAGAAACTGCAAAGGAGAGAGGGGGGTGAGTCAGAAATGTGGCTCTTGTTCCATAACATCTCCGTTGGTGCTTCACTGTGGGATTGAGTGATTTCTTCTTTCCACTCAAATAATATATCTGACTGATTACTCTTATAATAATCTCTATCTGTATTAGGAATCAGTGTCCTATAAAGAATGGAAATGTAGCACAACTGTCAGCGCTAGTACAACCTTGGTCAAAAGATACTTAAATATACTTGAATATTTACAATACCAAAGTCTTCAAATGTCCAGAGCCCTGCAGCCTACATGACGTAAGGACTGTCCACTTTTCATTTGCTTTGTTTCATATTTTCACGGGATTTATTCGTGCACTCATCGGAGCACCAGCGCCAAAGCGGACTTTTTCTCCACAAGTGCCCTATAAAGGTTACGTTAAAGATTGAGGTTACAAGATGAGTAAAAGTGCCGAAGTATCCAAAATGCTTTAGTCACATCTTAAGCTTTTTTTTGCTTTTCTAAAAAAAAAATCGATTCCCTGGGAAACGGTTCCCAAGTCTGAAAGGGTTAATATGTTGCCAAACTAGCGAACGTTCAGCCAAATATCCAGTCAGTGAGCGAACCCTGGTGTGCTCTATTTTTAGCCTCGGCGCTAAGATTATCTAGAGATTTGAGAGAATTTCGCAAATTAGCGCATTAAAGGAAATTGTACTTCACGTTGACTTACTTAATTGCGAATCGTCTGCAAATTCACAGCTTCATTGGGGACTACAAAAGGGTCACTTACGCCTGGTCTACCACCTCGTGGGAAGGGTTCGCACGTCTCTTGGCATTCGTAGTGGGAAAATGGAGAAGAAGATAGCATGAAAATTCTTGTCCTCATTAGTTTATTATCTTAATTACAGTAGTTGTAGCTCCCCAAAGGCTGCAAGGAGCTGTAAAGGGTGGTGTTTTACAAATATAAACATCTTTGCAACCTGCCAGACTCTGGATAGGAGGTTATTCCGTGTAAATTCAGTGCACTTAGCTTGTTTGTAAGTATAAAATATAACCTCTCATTCAAAGTTTGACAGCTTCTAAAGATGCTAAATATAAAGTATATGGGCCAGCACTTAAATATGTGGTGTAGGGATGTCAGGGAGCGCTTTGCACCGGGAAAAAAATATATCTGTCTAATGCCCCCATGTCATATAGTTTTCTTCTCCCGTTTACAAGCTAAAAGTGCACAATTAATCAAGAAATGCAGCCATGACAATTAACATTTTAAGTCCTACAGTATATTGCAGCTGCAATATTTCATAGCCGGACAGCATTTAAGGTCACTACGTGGAAATGGGATTGTGTGGAATTAGATGATCAAAATATACCTTCATTATACAGTATCCTGTCTATTTCGCACATCATGTTCTAATTCTCCAGAGTGTTCCATTTTTATGACTTGATAAATGGCCTTTACACGCAACCATTGGTAAAAGGAATCTGCTGAATGCTGGCTGGCAAATTTGTGATAAATCATTTGAGGTTTTTCTGTCTCTTGGTCTCCATTTGTTTAATGGTTCAAAACATTATTATCTTCAGAAACAACTAGAAATATTGGCTTACCCCACGCCAAAATAATCTTACTCCCCCGTGAAGTAGGCCTTTGTTTGAAATTGACAACCAGTTGAATATGAGCTATATACAGTATATAGGAGGCATCATTGTTCCCTCTGGTGCTTTATGGTGGAATATATTGGGATATTCTGCACCTTCACTCCCATTAGGCTGCGGCCACGCTGCCGTGATGCTTGGTGCTTGGCGCGGTCACTGTAATGATGTGAAATGAGCATGCCCACGCTAACGCTGCACGCACGTACGCCCGGCAATGCTCAGCACTTGGGGAGACGGGGAAAAGTGATTCCCAAGCGCAAAGAAGGGTCACATGACCCATCAATAACCGTTGACAGAGCACCCGTCACATACACCAGTCAGAGAGCAGCCTTCAGCCAACCAATCACAGCGCAGCACAATTCTGCATGTGACTGAGGTAAACTTTTGGCGGTGTGCTGTCCTGGTGTTTTATTGCAGCTCTATAATTTAAAAAGAAATGGATAATTCTGCCATTGAAATGTTAATTTCTGAGGTCTTTCAACGAGATCCTCTGTGGAACCAAAAAAGGAAATACAATATAGTAACTATTCCATTTTTATTATTATTACAAACTTGAATAACATATAAGGACATGTAGTTTATTTTTACAAGGCCTAAACAACATTTTGCCATGGTACTGTACCCTCGGCCCATGGTACTGTACCCTCGGCCCATGGTACTGTACCCTCGGCCCATGGTATTGTACCCTCGGCCCATGGTACTGTACCCTCGGCCCATGGTACTGTACCCTCGGCCCATGGTACTGTACCCTCGGCCCATGGTACTGCACCCTCGGCCCATGGTACTGTACCCTCGGCCCATGGTACTGTACCCTCGGCCCATGGTACTGCACCCTCGGCCCATGGTACTGTACCCTCGGCCCATGGTACTGCACCCTCGGCCCATGGTACTGTACCCTCGGCCCATGGTACTGTACCCTCGGCCCATGGTACTGTACCCTTGGCCCATGGTACTGCACCCTCGGCCCATGGTACTGTACCCTCGGCCCATGGTACTGTACCCTCGGCCCATGGTACTGCACCCCCGGCCCATGGTACTGCACCCTCGGCCCATGGTACTGCACCCTCGGCCCATGGTACTGCACCCTCGGCCCATGGTACTGTACCCTCGGCCCATGGTACTGTACCCTCGGCCCATGGTACTGCACCCCCGGCCCATGGTACTGCACCCTCGGCCCATGGTACTGCACCCTCGGCCCATGGTACTGCACCCCCGGCCCATGGTACTGCACCCTCTGCATTAACATAATCTCTGAAACAACCACAGATCATTGTTGCTGTATTTCCTGGTGCATTATTTCCCCTCGCTCTGTGCGGCTCAGAAGACACTGCAGGAACACGGCCCATTGCTGATCCTTCACTTGCTCCTTCATCATCGATCACAATATTATGCAGTACAGCAATGCATTTCACTGTGTTCTTGGCATTTGGAAGAGAGGTTTCGATTGCTTTTAACAGGATTCTCCATTTCAAAGTCATAATTCCAAATGCACCACAGAGCCGTGCTCTGGATAGTCTATAATTAAACAATTCTTGTTCTTTCGTTAAATGTTGCTGGTTATGTGGCTGCATGAGATATGTCAACAAAGGATAGGCCTCATCTGCTAACAGTACATGTGACGAGCTTTTTGTACTTGATGGCAAGCATTTCTCCAAAGGAAATTCTGAAGTTTTTTCTTCAATGAGATGATAAAACGAAGATGCTCTAAACCAGGCCTCCACAACTCCAGTCCTCGAGGGCCGCAAACAGGCCAGGTTTTCAGGATATCCCTACTTCAGCACAGCTGGCTCAATTAGTGGCTCAGTATGACTATCCGCTAATTTAGTCAGCTACGCTGAAGTAGGGATATCCTGAAAACCTGGCCTGTTTGCGGCCCTCGAGGACTGGATTTGTGCAGGCCTGCTCTAAACACTCCCCTCCCCCCCCCCCACTTTGCTTGTTGTATTCTCCAACATAGATAGCAATAAATTTGCATTTTGCGTCTGTGACTGCTTGCAAGACTATTGAATGAAAATGCTTGTAATTGAAGTACGTGCTGTCTGAACTTTTGGGGTGTTTTAAACTAATATGTTTTCCATCAATGCAGCCAACACAGTTTGGAAAATTCAATTTGCTATAGAATTCATCAACCACATCACTCAACACTGGTACTGTAGGGAAGGCATATGATCTGCCCGTAATGTATTGTAAATAGCATAACGTCTCATGAACTATTTTAGCCACTGCGCTTTTACCCATCTTGAAAGAAAAGGCTAGTCCACAAAATGGTATTCCTGTTGATAGAAACCAGTAATGGAAAACAAAGATAGCGATTATAATTTATGTTTTTATATCGTGAAAAAAAAATTACACACTCACACTGACTGACACTCACACTGACTGACACTCACACTGACTGACACTCACACTGACTGACACTCACAGTGACTGACACACACACTGACTGACACTCACACTGACTGACACTCACACTGACTGACACTCACACTGACTGACACTCACACTGACTGACACACACACACACAAAGGAATTGACATTTACTATAAATATAAAAGGGCAAATAGCTAAAACATGCGTTCCAGCCAAACTTCTTTGCTTTTTGTCACTGAAATTGTGTTTTTCATTTTTCATATGCAATTTAAGGTGTATCACCTACAGACAAGACACTATAACAAACATTTCCTGTACCCCCCACCCCCGTCCAACAAAAAATGCACCCAAAACAACAATTAAAAAAATAAATAATAACCTCATAAAGTTCAACACACACATGAATACCAAACCCTTCTATAATACACGTAACAAAACAAAAAATTCATGAAGACAACAAACCTCAGAGTGATCATTAGCCTTTCTTCAGCAGTAATTGTCCGATCAAAATTAGTTGGTATAGGAGATATTGTGTTCTGTATACGTGACAAAATATAATCAAAAGTTTGTGTTCTCATTCTCATGTATTGAAAAAACCTCTTTTCATGCTTAGGCAGTTGTTTGTATAGGGTTGCAAATTCTCCTCGTGTCTCCCGATCAGCATTCAATTCATGGACATTACTTTCTTTAGCATCCATCACCCACATTGTTAAATCATTATTTTCTAGCAACAGCGTTAAATTCAACGCAGAGTGCTCCATAGCTGTTTCTTTTGATTTTTATGCTAACAAAGTGACGTCCCGATAGTTCCTTCAATGTCACGCCCCGATCCAGCCAATGACACGCCCCCTCCCTTAAACACCACGCCGCCCACTCGCAAATGGAAGGACAGCCCAGCGTTCTTGCTTAGAAAGTTGGTGATGTCACCGCTCTCAAGCATGAGCACGCGTCGCGGCAGTGTGGCCGCAGCCTTAAACAGTACAGAAACGCTGTGATTTTCTGTTGGGATGTGTTGTGTTATCTTGGATAACAATATAGGTATTTACCATTTTAGCCCCTGTCACTAGTTTTAAGCGGTTTAGGCCTTTGGTGGCAGTCATTTTGCAGCGACCCAAAATCAGCCGACGTTTTGCCGCCCCTCACTTCACCACCGGGACATCTCTCCGCAAGCCACTTCACTGCCAAGGTAAGCCCCTAACCTTACCTCTTACTCTAAAAAAAAAACCTAATTTTAACCATTAATACTTATGCTACCCCCACCCTAAAATCCTTAACCCCTTACCCTAAAACCCCTTACCCTTAAAACATGAACCAGCCACCCTAATCCCCTACCCCAGTGGTTCTGAACTCCAGTCCTCAAGACCCCCAACAGGTAAGGTTTTCAGGTTATCCCAGCTTCAGCACAGGTGGCTAAATCAGAGGCCAAGTCTTTGACTGCACCACCTGTGCTGAATCAGGGATATCCTGAAAACCTGACCTATTGAGGGGTCTTGAGGACTGGAGTTGAGAACTCGTGTCTTAACCCCTTGCCCAAAAAAACCTTAGCCCCTTACCCTAATCTCCTACCCTAAAAGTCGTATCTCAATACCCAAATCTCCTACCCTAAACTCCTTACCCTAAAACTCCTATCCTTAACCCCCTACCCTAACCACTAAAACATCTTAAATTGGTGAAGCGGCCAGTGGCTTGGTTGTCCAGTGGTGGAAGTGTAGGGTCACTTGGTGGCCAAATGCCAGTGGAGACTTGGTCGCGGCAAAAGGTCTGATTCCGAAATTTTAAGTCTCTGGGAATCATTTGATTCTGTGAGGGTGCTCGACTCCAGTCAGGAAGCGAACCCGCAGGGCTGAGGTAGGGATGCAGAATAACTGACCAGAGCCCTGGGACAGAGTCCTGTAATAGTATCCGTAGTCGGTAAGCAGGCAGGAGATCAGGGCAGGCGGCAGTGGTGCAGAGTCCAGGCAACAGGCAAAAGGTCAGGACAAGGAGAAAGCAGCGAGGTTGGGGTCGGCAACAAAGAAATCAAAACACCAGAAGGGAAAGGCGTCACAGCGAAGACCAATAGGAGCTGCAAAACTTAGAACCTTGCTCGGTGACTCCATCAAGGAACTGCAGCATTACAGTATATAGCAGGCTGCCTGTAAACAAAATGGCCGAACTGAGCAAAAAGGGCAGGCAACCTGGAAAACCAGAACTGCAGCAAAAGCCGGCACGTATCGGGCAGAATCCTTACAGATTCCCACTTAATATTTGGGTTGCATATTGATACTCAGACATCCAAAACCTTTGCCAAACTAGGTATACTTTATAGGAACAAATCGTCCCTAAGCACGCTGGTCAGAATACGCATCACAATGCAGATGCCAATATGGTACAGCACCCCAAACTCACCTTAGCAAACTAGACACCCTCTACAACTCAATATGCCGCTTTGTCCTTCACTGTAACTGCAACACACATCACTGTGAAATGCTCAAAGAACTAGATTGGCTAGCCCTTGAGTTCAGATGCAAAGTTCATCTTTCCTGTCTTGCCTTCAAATACTTTCTGGGCAAGCTACCCGTCTATCTTAGCAAGCTCCTCACCCCTACCACACGCAGCTCTTATCAATAGAGATCTGACTCCAAAAGACTGTTCATGGTCCCAAGGTTCAACAAAGAATCCTGTCGCTCCTCCTCTTAGCGTGCACCTCACAACTGCAACAATTTAACAGAGACTCTCAAAGCCGCCTCCAGTACATGTAATTTCAAGACTTCAGTCCTCTCTCGTTTTAATCTTGTCTGTAACTGTTACATACTCCCATAATCGTATTATTTCTAACTGTTCATGAAATCTCTCTAAAATTGAATGTATAACTTATGTTCATTTAATGTAACCATATAATGCCATCATAACTCTATGCTACCCAGGGCACACTTGAAAATGAGAGTTAACTCTCAATGTAAAACATTTTATAAATAAATGTATGTGTCTCCAATCAGGAATCTAAAAAACAAACAAGGTATAAACGTACCGTTACAATCTTCAAAAATAAGTGAATTACTCTCCCTGTCCCAGAACATAACAATTCACCAGGACACTGCAGCAACAGTATTTTTGCGACTGTATCTAAACTCTAAATCATGTCCGATGTGTATTATGGCCGCTTGCAAATGACGATGATGTCAGTATTTGGCCAGACTTTAAAGGACAGTATTTGTAATTTTAGCTTGCCATTTTAGTCTGCACGGCCTAGCAGTTTTCCATTGTCCAATGGCAGACCCTTATTTCACGCTGTGTTATGTTACTTGAGAAATAGGTTATATTACACTACAAGATAAAATTGAAGGAATTGGTAGTTTAAACCTCAAAAGAGAAAAGTCTGCATTAAATGTATCCTGTGTAATTAAATGTACTTTTCTGGCAGCATCTGAGAATTTATATTGATTTTTATTTCCTCCATAAATTTTATGAAATGACATCCACTTATATAAGTGCATGTCTGTCCTCTTGGCATATTTTATACATGCTTCAAACACTAAGGGTATGGTTGAGTTCAGTTTAGATTGATTTAGAATTAGGAATCTTAAACTGAGCTACTGAACCAAAGCCATCCTTCAGGTCTGCTTGCAAGCACTGGAATGTGTTTGTATTAAATGCACTGAATGACTGACATGCCTTAAACCCCCTGCTGTATATGCAAAATCAATTGCCAAAAGTACACATTTGCTTCTGATAAATTGCAACGTTATTGGAATAATTCTCTTAGACTGAAAATGTTGCTATGAGCAATTTCATTGCTGATCATTTCCTGTGCATTCTTTGTGTCTTGGAAAAGCAAAAAAGCAGTTTTGTGGTAGGGTAACAATATGGTGTTTCAGGCTACAAAAGGCTAGAAAAAAACACACCCGATGTGTCTTGTTTTAATATTTAGAGTGCTGGCGGTCTGCTCGTAACGATCCATAGAGAGATTAGGATAGGAGGGTGCCATATTCGAGCCAATGGCCCTGCCCATCAACTGTAAATAAAAACTTCTTTGGAATTGAAAGAAGTTTTTGTGTAATATAACAATTATGAGGAGTAGTAGAAATTCCGTGGGAACCCCCTCGGGGTGTCTGGGGGCCCCTGGGTGGTCCCGCTAGGCTCCGTGGGGCTGGGGGCCCTGGGGTGGGTGTCTGGGGGCCCTCGGGTGGTCCCGCTAGGCTCCGTGGGGCTCCAGGTGGTCCCTGCGGGTGTCCATGGGCCCCAACGGGGTCCACGGGTGGTCCCTGCTGGTGTCTAGGGGTCCCTGAGTCATCCCCAAGGGTGTATGGGTGCCCTTGGGTGATTTCCACGAGTGTTTGGGGGCCCTCGGGTGGTCCCTGCAGGTGTCAGGGGGCCCCACAGGTGTCCAGGGGTCCTCGGGTGGTCCCCGTGGGTCCTCGGGTGGTCCCCGCTTGGCTTGCGGTACCATTCCTGTATTTAAAAAAAATAAAAACATGGCCTACATTTCAAAAAATAAACCTCCCCCCCCCAACCAAACACATACAGTACAGTAATGTGCACAATAACTATTATCCAGATATGGATAATAGATTATTTGCCCATTATTAAACACAACATTAGCCAGGCAGCATAAATAAAGTAAATATAAACCGTTCTACTTACCCCTGCCAGCATGAAGGGTGTTCTCATCAGCATACTGCAGGTCCATGTCCTCCGATACCAGCAACAATACATAAAAAAATACATTCTAATGGACCCCAACCCCTTAATCACCTTAGCGGTTAATGACCGCTATGGTAATTAAGGGGTTAACCCACCCTCCCCCACTACCCACCCGTAAGGCCCTGTGGGGCCTGCGGACACCCCGCTGGCCTGTGGTATTAATCCTGTGTCTAAAAAAATAAATAATGGTTTTATGTGGAGGCACAGGGGGTGGGTGGGTTGTTTACTGTTGTTTATTAAATATTGTAATGGTTTTCGGTGGCCTAGGAGGTGGCTAGTAGGGCTGTTGTGTGTGTTTTTTTGTATTGTGGGTAGCAGTGGTGGGTGAAAGGTTGATTAGCCCCAAGGATGGATGTTTAGGCCTACCGGGTGGGTTGCGGGAGGGTTTAACCCCTTCATTACCTTAGTGGTATTAACCCCCACCAAGGTTCAAATACCACTTTCATCCACCCCCGCTACCCACAATAAGCATGGCACTGGTGGTTAACCCCTTAATTTCCTTAGTGGTTAATCCAATGCAGGAAAAAAAGCATTTTTTTTTCTTATTCCTGTCTCGCCTCTTCTACGCAGGTTTCCAACACCCTCACGCCAAATTTTTCTGGCGTGATAATTTGGACTGAAATTCGCCATTCTAGAGCCGCGATAGGCGTCGGAAACCTAATCGCTGCTACTAGAATTGCATGAGTTTATGAACCTGCAGAAAAGCGGCAAACCGTGGCTTCTCGCCGCTCAATCGCGTTTTTTTTTTTTAAAACAAATTTTTGGGGGGCGATTCAGTATTTTATCGCCCACTTATCAACGCTTACTGAGTCGGAGAAGGCATTTTGGGCGATAAGTGACTTATGAATGCTTAGTGCATATGCCCCCAAGTATTTAACTCAAGTGGTAACTCCACAGTAGAGATTAACACTTGGTCTGATGTTTTGGTTCTAAACATCTTATGGGTTTTGGTACTGTACTTGATTTGGGAATGTAAGATTCTGGTAGATTCGGATTTCACGCACATGGTTTTGCCCATCTCTGTTTATTAGGCCACAGATATTTGTAAAATGGGCATTTTGTTAAAAGTAACAAAAAATAATGTTTTGGAATATACAATCCGCTTTTTGTTTCAAAAAAAATCCCTTGCTGTCTATATTTCATTGATGTCACACAGTGAACCTATTTTTAACTAAGATGAATAGAAATGCCTCTGGCTGAAATGGTAATTCAGTGTATGCATAAGGATTTCTCACGCATTGTTGGGAGCTGAAAGAAAATTAACATTTTGTAAGCTTTGAATTGCAAAAACAGATATCCAGTCTCTATGAAGTTGATCGTGCTTACAGATATTCTGGGGATAAATATAAACATCTGTGTCATGAAGTAGAGATGTGTGAACCGTTCGCAGGTCACAGCAAACGTTGCAAATTTCACCCTTTATAGTTCTGTGAAAAAGTTTGCTGCGATCGAAAAGTTTTCAACAAGTTCGCCCAATGGTAAAAAGTCAAAGGCCGCTGCATGTCTGATTAATTGCAATTAGTTTCACTTTTGAAATTCAATCAAACTTTTCCATTTTCTAGGGACTTCTATTTCGCTAATTTAAAAAAACAAAATGGCGATTTTTTTTTTGGTTTCAAATTTTTAATTGCATTTTCTTAGACATACACATCTTCATTGTAAAAAAGGTGAGTCACATTAGAGACGATATACATTGTACATGGTATTTTCATACAAAATAGACATTCACATTTGAGGTATTTAATCTGACATAATTTTGTATGTTTGAGCGACATAGGGGCTGTTTATATATTATTCCCTTTGCTTAATAAGTGTTCTGCTTATCTGTAGTCTCTGATATGAATTCAAAGTGGATAGAGAAAATAAGATGGAAAAGGGTAGAGTGGATAGGTAGGGGGGGGGGGAGCGGGAATGGTGGGGGGGTGTATTGGGGTGTACAGAGATGGGGCTTTTCCTCCCTATGACTTCCTAGTTCTGGAGCCGTGGCTCCCATGTCTTATAGCACTGTTCAGTAGTTTGATTTAGTTGGGCAGTCAGTTTCTCCATATACATGATTTCGTTTATTCTTTTATTCACCGTTCCTCTAGAGGGGGTGTTAATTTTTTCCCATGCCACAACTATGGAACATCTTGCTGTGGTTAGAATAAAGGAGATTAGCCTCTTCATGGGTGAGGGAAGATTTTCTACTGGTTTAGCCTGCAGGGAAGATCAGCGGGTCTAGGGGAATTCTTAGTTCTGTAACATCTAGGATTATATTTTGAATCATAGTCCAAAATGGCGAATTTTAAACATTTGGGCTGTTTAAAAAAAGGTCAACAACTTGGCACCAAAAGTTGAAGCAACATTTTTAGGAGTTCTGCAAACTTTTGGGAAGTTTGCTCGAAACTGCAAAGTAGTGAATTTCAACATATTTGCCAATCTCTATCCTGGACTATCTTATTTTCCATTTTTAGGGAAAAACAAAAACTGCTGCATCTGTAGTGGAGAAACTGTCAGACACACTGATACCGTATTCGTCAACTGTTAGAAACTTGTTCAAATAGTTACTTTAGATGTGATGCTGCTGCACTGAGACGTAATATATAATTAGTTACAGCTGCAGCGGCCGTTATTGTAAAACTTCACGGCCCGATTTCATGTGCTCTGCTGTTCTCCACGCTGCATGAACGCGGCCAATCGCCCAGCGCTTATCGCGATTGCTTTGGTGAATTTCATGGATTCTGTTTCTTTGGGTGCAATGAAATGAATGAATTGCAATGTGTACAGTACTGTGCTACTGTGTCAATTTAAGGTGTTTAAAAAACAGAACTCTAAAACGCCATTTTCTGCACTTGCCACACTCGCGTCTTAAGGCGGTACGGTTGGAAAACATCACGCACCGTGACAGGGGTATTCCGAGCGGTACACCGGGCAAAGTTTTAGAATAACGGCCGCTGCAGCTGTATGTGATCAAAATCACCACAATAGACACATTGACAAATAGTCCCTGTCTGCTTCCTAGGGTTGCCAGGTGTCCAGTATTGAACCAGACTGTCCTGTATTTGGACACTGTCCAGTAAAAAAGTAGAGGTTATACTGAACATGTATGTGTCTGGTATTACCTCTCTAGACATAGTTACCTGACCGGCTTGGTGGTCACGGGATTTACCCAAGCAGGGAGAGAACAGTGTTGTTGCTAGGAGGCTGAGCATCTCCTCCATCCTGATTGGCTGCATTACCCAGCAGCAGCCAATGAGGAAGTGTCAGGTGCCTGGGGGTGGGGCAAAGGAGATGAGGAAACAGCACGAAGCAGAGAGAGGTGAGAGAAGTGGGTGTGTGTGTGTCGAATGCGTGTCAAGCGCGTAGCACCTTTCACCTTTGTGTCCAGTATTTTTGGAGTAGCCGCCTAGCAAACCTACTGCTTCCTCGCTATCTTTTTTTTTTCTTTTCTAAAAGGACCTCATTCAAATTTTTGTAAAATCACCGTGAAATTAGTGAATAAGGCCGAAATGCAAAATAACCGCGCTTAATAAAAGGGTGAACTAAGGATTTCTGAATATAAGCAAATTACGAAAAGATTGAGTGGGATTATGTTATTGAATTATTCTCTAACACTATTGAACATAACAATTTTAATAAGGAATTAATTTGGTGAACAAGAACATATAAAGATTCAAGAGAAGGCAAGAGCACGTTTATTTGTAATTATTATACTACTGAATCTGGAGGTATTTTGAGGGTAATAACCCCCCTCCCCCCGCAGTTTGTTAACGGTGATGGCAAATTGTCTGATTCTAGGAGATTTATGAGACGGAAATAAGAACATGGTGGCCAATGGTCATTTAAAAATGGTTCACCATCTGCATACATATGTGAGTGTCTCTTGGTCTCAAAATGTTGTGGCTTTCATCATATGATGAGTCTAACAATAGGTATAATTGATTCATTATCTACAACAACTTAGAAGTGTATGAAAGCATTATGAAATAATTTCAGACATGGTTACATAGTAGATGAGGTTGTAAAAAGACTGTCACGGTGTGCTCACCACAAACTAGACGGGACCGCGAGGCCGAGGTGGGGATTTGAAATAACACCAACCCACAGCCGCGAGGGCACGTCTTGATTGTAGATTGGTCAGGGTAGCCAGGTCAGGGTAGTCAGTGATACTTGCGGAGGTCGGGGTTGGAGAGGTCGGGGTTGGAGAGGTCGGGATCGTCGTGGGTAAGCTCTCGCCCCTCATCAGCTCCCCTTCTACACCTCTGGGTTTATCCCTGTATACCTTCCCTTTCTAAAAAGATGTCCAAACTTTTTTTGAACAAATCTATTGTATCTGCCATCACAGTCTCCATGGGTAATGAATTCCACATTTTAACTGCCCTTACTGTAAAGAACCTTTTCCTTTGTTACTGGTGAAATCTCCTTTCCTCCAACCTTAAGGAAAGTCCTTTGTACGGCCCTTGGAATGAATAGTTCTTTTGAAAGCTCCTTGTACTGTCCCCGTATATAATTATATCATATAACCCCTCTTAGACAGCTTTTGAAAATTACTGGAAACCCAACCAGTCAGAAGTTTACAGAAATGACACATTTCATCATGGATATTGCAACTTCACCAAATTACCCCAAACCATTGTGTTCCCCTCACTATGCTTATTTTGTCTCATAATTCTGGACCCCAGGTCCATTTAACAAGTCAGTGTCAATTTTCATTTGACTTTTAAAAAAAAACAAAAAAAACCCCATATGATTTCCACTTTGAACACAAAAGATGATTTCACAATTATAATATGCAAATTACAAATCTGTGTGGGTATTTAATAATCTGCTAGTACACACACGACCGGGAGAAATTACTTGCTTCTGGCA
Source organism: Ascaphus truei (assembly GCF_040206685.1). NCBI lineage: Eukaryota > Metazoa > Chordata > Amphibia > Anura > Ascaphidae > Ascaphus > Ascaphus truei. Next base: position 30,296,018 of record NC_134498.1, read on the forward strand.
GGATGTCTCATCAATTTATTGAAAGAAAAAAAAAATGAGATTGGGCATTGCACATCTGAAATTGAATGGCAATTATGAATTAAATGTCCCCCAAGATAAGAAATGAAAATACTTTCTCTGCACAAACAGGGTGCAAATGATTAAACTGTGTTCATATGCTGTATTCTGATATTTTCTTCCCTTCTGAATGCCACCTGTTCCTTAGGTAGGATAATATAGGGTTCAATCAATAGAGGTGGCTCAGTGAGTTTCATGTTTACAGGATACTTTCTAAATTGACATCATTTTAGGCCTCTTTAGAAAGCTGCAAACCTAACCGGTTAACTCCTGGAAGGGCCTGCAATCATTTTCAAATGCTAGAGAACTTTGCACAACATTTAAAAGTATATTAGGAACATTTCAAATAAAATACTATGAAATATTGCCCTACCACAAAGTCATTAAAAGCTATATGGGTGAAGGAGCGGCTCAGTGAGTAAAGACACTGACCTGGTTCAATACCTGGTGACCTTGGGCACTTGGACACTTTATCTCCCTGTGCCTCAGGCACCACAAAACATAGATTGTGAGCTCCACGGGCAGGGACTGTGTCTGCAAAATTATATAGCCTCTCATTTGAAACAAATGGTATACTGGCACTCCCCGGGAGGGTCCTATGCTTGGGTGGATTTGGAGCTCACTTAAATACCCGGTTGGCCTACCTACTTTGCTGTTGTCGAGCTCCAGGATCTGTCTTGGGAGACAGCCTGAGCCGGCGGTAATCGAGTTTACTCTGAAAATCTGGCAGTTGGCAAAAAAGAAAAATAAGGTTATGCCAACTAAATCTAGACTTACACCACTGTTCGGTAATCCAGGGTTTTTGCTGGGTTTCCAGGGTCGGGCTTTGAAACCTGGAGACACGGGAGATTTATTAGAAAAAGATAAGTTGATGTCGTTTGAGGAATTGATGAGAAAAAACGGGTTGCCTCTGATGGAGATGTTTAAATATATGCTTGTCCGACATTTTGTGCGCCAGGGTTTCTATGAAGAGGAATTCCCTAGATAAACATAATTCAAAGATTTATGCAAAACAAAAAAATATCAAAAAGTCCTGATTTCATTCCTTTACCAAGGATACCCCAGTCCATAAATATATGGACCAGTGGGCTCTGGACTTCCGGACTGATATAACAGGAGAGGACTGGGAAGATATCTGGGAAGATGCGGGTACAACCTCTATGTACACTACAGTAACACAAAAGAGAATATTTATAAAAAGTTATTACGCTGGTATTACACTGCTAAAGCAAATGCTCCCGGAGGCCTCTGACCGATTTTGGAGGGGATGTGCACTGATAGGGGACCTAGCACACATATGGTGGTTTTGTCCATTAATGAAGACATACTGTACTGGAGGACAGTTTTGAAATGAATAGAAGATGTGACGGGAATCAAGATGCTGCTAGACCCAACTTTAATAATTTTGGCTAAGCCTATGGAAGATGTGAATCATTACACAGCTAAATTAATTTCGCATATAGTGACGGCGGCTAAGCGCGCAGTAGCAGCAGCAGCGTGGGAAAAGACACTGCTGTCCTTCAGAAGAGAGGTTATTAGAAGGGTTAACGATGTACAATTAAAGGAGTGACTCACCTCATTCCTGAATCACACCACAAGGAAGTTTGATATAGTCTGGATTCCTGGGATGTTTGATAGGGGTAAGGTCCCAATAGGATAGAGGATCTGGGAGTCATGAGTGTAGGATAATTAGTTTATAAAATGTTGTATGCTATGTAATGTGACTGTTGTTGATTGTGAGAATTCTGATAGAAAATGGTTGTTTCCCCCCCCCTGATCCCCCCTCTTTTTTTGTACCCTTCCCCTTCCCATCCCCCCTTTTTTTGTACCCTTCTCCTTCCCACCCCCCCTTTTTTTTGGACCCTTCCCCTTCCTGCTTGAAAATCTGAATAAAAATATAAGTTAAAAAAAAAAAATTATGAATGAGAATGTATATCAAGACCATTGCATGAGAATGTTGTAAGATTTAGAATTCATATGTAGCCAAAACGAGCTGAATTCTAGTAAGGTTTGATTCATAGCAGATGATAGAGGTTGGCTGTAAGGGTTCCAGTCCAGGGTTTGACTGGATCTCACCCATACATGGCTGTAGAGGTTCCTGGCAAACCTCTCCCTGGACTGAGTGATTGGCTGCAGCTGTTCCTAGACTTGAGTTACAGCTTGCCTTGTTGCTGCCTGCTGTGCAGCTCTGTACTATTGGCTCTCCTTATAATAATTAATAATAATGATAATATAATAGTTCTTCTATAGCGCTTTACAGAAACATTTTTCAGACACAGTCCCTGCCCTGTGGATAGGGTGACCAGGTGTCCCGGTTTAGCCGGGACAGTCCCGTTTTTTTAATGGCTGTCCCGGTTTTTTAATTTGGCTGTTCTGGTTTTAGCCATCAGAGCAGGGGGGGGCAGCAGAGAGCACAGAATGCAGGCAGAGAGGAGAGCAGGAGGCCGGTCTGACAGCAGAGAGAGGGGGCGGGGTTAGTGTCAGCGAAGCCTCAGCAGTGAGAGACGCAAGGGAGGTGCCTGCGGCCAGTCAAGATGGCTTCCCCCCCCACATGCTCCAGAGTGAAAGGTAGGACACAGAGAGAGTGAGTGTGAGTGTGTCACTGGCTCTGTGTGTGTGTGTGTCACTGGCTCCCTCTCTGTATGTGTGTGTGTGTCACTGGCTCCCTGTGTGTGTGTGTGTGTGTGTGTGTAACTGGCTCTGTGTGTGTGTGTGTGTGTGTGTGTGTAACTGGCTCTGTGTGTGTGTGTGTGTGTCGGTGGCTCTATGCATGTGGCTCTGTGCATCAGTGTTTCTGTGCGTCAGTGTCTCTGTGTGTCAGTGTCTCTGTGCGTGTGTGTCAGTGTCTCTGTGCGTGTGTGTATGTGTGTGTGTCACTGGCTCTCTGTGTCTGTGTGTGTGTCATTGGCTCTCTGTGTGTGTGTGTCACTGGCTCTCTGTGTGTGTGTGTGTGTGTGTCACTGGCTCTGTGTGTGTGTGTCACTGGCTCTCTCTGTGTGTGTGTCACTGGCTCTCTGTGTGTGTGTGTCACTGGCTCTGTGTGTGTGTGTGTCACTGGCTCTCTCTCTGTGTGTGTGTGTGTGTGTGTCACTGGCTCTGTGTGTGTGTCACTGGCTCTCTGTGTGTGTGTGTCACTGGCTCTGTGTGTGTGTGTGTCACTGGCTCTCTGTGTTTGTGTGTGTCACTGGTTCTGTGTGTGTGTGTTACTGGCTCCCTCTGTGTGTGTCACTGGCTCCCTTTGTGTGTGTGTCTCACTGGCTGTGTGTGTGTGTGTCGGTGGCTCTGTGTGCCGGTGTCTCTGTGTGCCGGTGTCTCTGTGTGTCGGTGTCTCTGTGTGCCAGTGTCTCTGTGCGTCAGTGTCTCTGTGCGTCAGTGTCTCTGTGCGCCAGTGGCTCTGTGCGCCAGTGTCTCTGTGCATCAGTGTCTCTGTCTCTGTGCGTGTGTGTCTCTGTGTGTGTGTGTGTGTCTCTGTCTCTGTGCGTGTGTGTCTCTGTCTCTGTGCGTGTGTGTCTCTGTCTCTGTGCGTGTGTGTCAGTGTCTCTGTGTGTGTGTCACTGTCTCTGTGAGTGTGTCACTGGATCTGTGTGTGAGTGGGTCAGTGGCTGTGTGTGGGGGTCAGTGGCTTTGTGTGTGGGTCAGTGGCACAGTGGCTCTGGGTGTGGTTCAGTAGCTCTGGGTGTGTGGGTCAGTGGCTCTGGGTGTGTGGGTCAGTGGCTCTGGGTGTGTGGGTCAGTGGCTCTGTGGGTCAGTGTGGGTCAGTGGGTGTGTGGGTCAGTGGCGGTGTGGGTGTGTGGGTCAGTGGCGGTGTGGGTGTGTGGGTCAGTGGCGGTGTGGGTCAGTGTGGGTATGTGGGTCAGTGGGTGTGTGGGTCAGTGGCGGTGTGGGTCAGTGGTGGTGTGGGTGTGTGGGTCAGTGGGTGTGTGGGTCAGTGGCGGTGTGTCTCTCTCCAAGGACACACTGCAATTTACATCTAAGCGGCAGCATGTGTGTGAACAAGGATTTATTTGTTCTATGAATACCATCAGAGTACATGTTTGTCATCATTGATTCAACTTTCATCTGTAAGTAACACTAACAATAAACTGACGGGCTGCTGATCAACAATCTTCTGAAGTATTGGAATCTTTCTGAATAAGAAATAATAAGTGGAATTATTATTGAACAGTGTGAGATAAGTGTGCTCCTGTGTCTGTGTGTCTTAGGGGAGGGACAGGCCGGTGGGTGCTTAAGAAGGGTGCCACTTCATTGTACAGTTTGTATTTTGTGTAAGGAGTTTTTTGTGTGACAATAAAACAATGGTGTGTGTGTCTGAGGGGGTAAGAGATTGTAAGTATACATATTGTTGCATGTATATGTTGTTACAATTGTACATGATTTTCTTATCAGAATGTCATGTTGATGGGTATTTGTGTGTGTGTGTGTGTGTGGGGGGGTGTCTGTGTGGGTATGTGTAGAATCATCTATGAAGCACAGAAATCCTTTGGTAACTTTGTCTATCATAGGGATACTCAACTCCAGTCCTCAAGCCCCCCCATCACCCCCAAACAGGTCAGGTTTTCAGGATATCCCTGCTTCAGCACAGGTTGCTCAGTCTTCGATAGGGGTCAATGTATGGGGAGTTCACAATATGAGTAGCAGTATAACAAGAAATCTTTACTCTCGAACATGACAGACAAAGAATTTTGAGTCCTTCATTTTTAACCCAAAACTTTAAATTAATACTTTTTTATTTGGTAAGTCATGCACACTTGATTTTTTAAGTTTTACTGTAGCAATGATTTGGATCTCATCCAAATGCAATTTATTGTCTAAAGAGCGTTCACTTAATTTGTAAAATATAGATTCTGTTTACTTGAAATATGACCTTAGATGGTTAGTAAATTTATATGGTCTTTCAGCAAATGGTGTTATCCCAGTATCATTAAATCTCATCTTTCATAATTATATTAAAATTATAATACACATTTGACTCCATTACCAAAATGCAGCAAAGTGATGCCGGCTGTCACTGCAGTGACCTGTATGAATAATGATTTCCTCTAAATATAATGCATAATATGGTATTAAGCATTCAGCACAAAGTACCTTGCTATCCAATATCTTGTAATGTATTTACCATTGAGTTTTGCATACACAGTTGCCATGTCAAAAATGTTCCTATACAGTAATGTGAGCAAATCCATTTATACAATGTGAGATAGATGACAACTGTGTTAAGTGGAGCAGAAGCTAGATATTTCATTTAATACAGTAGAAACATTCAAACACATTTGTAAATTACGCTCAGTATATGTAGTAACATGATTAATGTGATTCAAATTCTTATTATCACTCAGTGTTCACCTAGCAGTATTTAACAGCAATTGAAAACTGTATCCATAAAAGCTGTGTGGCATAAAGTTGTCTGTATTTAATATTATTACTCCTAACATATTTCATTTGTTCGTGATCTAATCGTTTTGTTTATGTATGTAGTGCTGTCAGATAACATGGTACTGTATACAGTGAATATATGTCTAACAGAATATAACACAGTTGTTATGTTGTACTGGGTTGTATAATCTACCAATGCCCGTATTACCACATTGACTATATCATGGTTAGTCGCTGTACAATCATTAGATTGTGATGCACATCCCAACTTCATGTTGAATGGTTCTTTCCGACCATTATTCTACAGTATGTAGCCCCCTGTAAACAGCACAGGCTATACATATCTTTCTCCTACTGTGGTAAGTCCTGTTAACGGCAGGCACCAGTAGTAATCATGGGTTTTCCCCCCTTTCAAGCCCTGCCCTGAGTGATAGATGCAGGCCCCTGACTCTGCTGCAGGCATAAGACAGAGGGGAGGGTCTGCTGAAATCATGAGGGGTGGGTCTAAGCCTATTTAGCAGCCGATTCCTGTAAGTGACAGTTAGTCTAGTCTATTCCAGTCTATTCGAGGCTTTGGAGTCTGTCCTGGGAGTTGGAGGAGTAGACACAGCTCCGTCCTGGGAGCGAGCAAGAGAGAGAGTGAACTCTGGCCTATTCCATTTGGAGAGTGAGCCGAGTTCAGGTGGACCAATGCCCCTCACCCCGATGATGGGGTGATGGGGAGAATCCATCCCCCACCCGGAGGATACCCTCTGCGGTGGGCAGTGGGGTATTGAGGCCCCACCACAGTCCATCCTGCCGGAGAGCACACTTGGAGATGGCAGATAGTGTGAGGCAACTGGGGGGGTCAGCCTGCTAACTAGTCCAGGGACCATGGCCCAGGGCCCGCACTATGAGTGGCCAATAAAGGGACGCCCGTACCTAGGGAGATGCCCGGTATGCTAGCTAGCAACACAGAACGCACCACAGAGCACAGGCACGGAACGAACATCGAGCACAGTACACACACAGAAGGAGTTCTGCCTAGCCTGGGGTAGGCCACCTCTTATTAGTGGGTACCAGAATAGGCATGCAGAAAGGAGTAGACGGTGTCGAGGAGATCAGTCAGTGTCTAGTAGCAAATTACACCTTAGACACTGAGGAGAGTACACAATTACATGTGGTTGGCGCATCTAAAATGGCGGCCGTCACTGCATGTGCTCCGAGGAGCAAAGAACCCTCCAAAATGGCGACCAAGGCGCCATCAGCGGCCCAGCAGATAGCAGCCGAGCTAAAATGGCATTTCCCGTCTGTCCTGGAGCGCGCACGTGCACCGTGCAAAAGAACTGTACGAGAAATGTGGCGGGAAATGTGCAGGGGTTTGGCGCCAAACCCAGATCCCCTGCAAGAAGAGCGGAGCGGCGTGAAAGCCGAAAGCCCACCCACCTGTGCTGTGACTGGTCAACAAACCAGGTCACGTCACACTGAAGGAAGGAGTGCCCCACCTCTTGTTTCCACCAGAGGGAGGGGGCACAAGGAGAGCCAATCAGGAGCATCCTCAGCAAAGGGAGGGACAGGAAGCGAGAGCGAAGAGCTTCACTTCTGTCTGGCATTCGAGGAGCAGGGAGCTGAAACACTGAACTGTTCCACCCCTGAGCTAACCATGTCCGAGATGAGTACTACTATCTACCAACTACCAGGAGGCTTGCTGGTAGTGGAGGTAGCGGAGCACGAATACCTCCGGTGTTTGTGTGTTCACTGCGGGATACCGGGCGCGGTACCAGGCACCAAGGCCCGATGCCCTCAATGCGGCACGTTTTACCTGTGGCCGAACGAGCATGGCCTTTGACCGAGACCCCGCGGGGTGCCTCTCCGGGAACATTAACGGAGGTGGCGGAAGGTAAAGACAAGACTGCCCTGGTTCCCCGTTGCAACCGAGCGGGAGGAACCAAAGCCCAGCCCGCTGCAGAACCGAGCGAGCTGGCAACTGAGAAGAGCGCGACCGCAGTGGAGGTACCAGAGCGCAACTGTTTCGTACCTATACCCACTGGTTGTATCGCAGAAGAACCCGGTGACTCCCTAGCGGAGGATCCGATCCTGATATCCTCGGAGGAAGAGGTTGGCGTGACATCGGTGGCGATACGCCTACCGGCGAACCAACCCAGCAGTACCAAGAAGGAGCAGACGAGTCCGGACACCTTCCGACGGCGAGCGCTGGTGCGGCCGGAGGCCCGTAAGAGTCCCACGGCCGTGGTGACTCCCAGTGCGGCTGAGATGGCGGCCGTGATGACCCCGGAGGATCCAAAGATCACCAAACAGCAGCGGAGCGGTAAGGAGACTCCACCACCCCCTTACTCCCGCCAGGCGAAAGCAGCAACCGAGGAGGACGAGAAGGAGAGGCTTGAGGCCTACTTGTCTATCCGTGAACCGGATGCTCCGCCAACGCCCATGCCGGTCCTCGACGCACTTCCGGTGCGTGACCACGGAGCGGATGGAGATTCTACGGGCACCGCTGATGACGTCATTTCCGGTTCCACCGGAAAGCGAGGCCCGGGAGCGCTGTTCTCCTCCCGGAGAGTAGCCATGGCTGCTGCAATGGCCACCCTGAAGAGCCAAGGTCCATCGAGAGAGGCGCGAAGTATGGCGGAGAAAGCACACAAGAAAGCGTCCCTTGGACGCGGTATTACCCACTTGCTGGACAATGACATGAATGTTGCCCCTGCCCCAGCCCCTAGCTCCATCGCCCCGGTCACTGCCCCTGCCCAGTCATGAGTGTTGCCACCGGGACCTAGCGGGGATAAATTAAGCAAAAACCCTAAGTACTCCAAGGACTTGCGGGACTGGGAGTTGAGCGATGAGGGGTCGGATGGGGAAATACCTTACTCCAGTGTGATACCTGTGTCTAACCCTGTGCCGTTTTCTCCTACAGCTAGAGGGAGAGCCCGAGGGTCACATACTCCAGCAGAGGCTGGGCCTGTTCGGGAGGTGGTTCATAAGATGAACCCTACCAGGTACTTCAATGCCAAGGGGAGGAGAGATTGCTCACGCTCTACGGAGGCGGGGACGTCCGGTGTCTCATCGCAGGCAGAATCTGAGGTAGAGAGCCCTAGTCAGTCCACAGAATACGAGCACCGTGACAAATGGTGGGCACCCCTGTTTACTGGGTACCATGAGGGGATGGACCGTACACGGTTCCTGCTCATAAAGAGCAAGATTGTTGACCATTGGTGGGCGACAGGTGCCTTTACTCCTCAGGAGGTGGAGGATGAGATAGACTATAGGTTCAGTGAGATCAAGCAGAAACTCATTCAACCCAAAGGTCCTAGTATACTGTATGATGAAATAGCTCCGGAAGAGCCAGAGTTTTGGGTACTGCCCAGCAGGACGTGTCATCGAAAGCTCACTAAGTTGAGCCGTGCCGACAGAGCCATAGTGGCTAGGTATAGGCAGTCACATGGATACGAGTACCCTTCTGTGCCTGAGCCCATCATGAGGGAAATAGAAGAGAATCGGGATAGTTGGCTCAGGGAGGCTGTGCAGGAATCTCTTCGGACCAAGTTTGGTCAGGGAGGCTATCACAACGAGGACAAAATAAGTGAGTTGGTTAGGATCTGGAGCATAGGAAGGTGCACATACATGCACAGCGTGATATATCGACCGGAGCATGGGTCGGTGCAATCGTTCTTTGTGACCATCACGGGTCACAATGGCCGAAGAATAAGAAAGCCAGATCCAAAACATTATTAGTAGGGTTCTCCACGTTGGGAGTAACTGTGTTTCATCTTGAACTACCTCATGTGACTATGTTATGCTAACACTGCCATAATATGTGTGTTTCCCAGGTTGTTCGCCGCAGGATGGTGCTGCTAGAGCTAGGTCCAAGTGGGGACCATTGGATTCCACCAGAGGGAGGGTGTAGCCCCCTGTAAACAGCACATGCTATACATATCTTTCTCCTACTGTGGTAAGTCCTGTTAAGGGCAGGCACCAGTAGTAATCATGGGTTTTCCCCCCTTTCAAGCCCTGCCCTGAGTGATAGATGCAGGCCCCTGACTCTGCTGCAGGCATGAGACAGAGAGGAGGGTCTGCTGACATCATGAGGGGTGGGGCTAAGCCTATTTAGCAGCCGATTCCTGTAAGTGACAGTTAGTCTAGTCTTTTCCAGTCTATTCGAGGCTTTTGAGTCTGTCCTGGGAGTTGGAGGAGTAGACACAGCTCCGTCCTGGGAGCGAGCAAGAAAGAGAGAGAACTCTGGCCTATTCCATTTGGAGAGTGAGCCGAGTTCAGGTGGACCAATGCCCCTCACCCCGATGATGGGGTGATGGGGAGAATCCATCCCCCACCCGGAGGATACCCTCTGCGGTGGGCAGTGGGGTATTGAGGGAAGGAGAGGAGGAAAGTCCTGTACAGAGTGGAGGGTCGTGATTACTACGGACATTGCTGTTGTTGTAGCTGCTTGTGCTACTACTGCCGGGCGCGGCTCGGAGCAATAAAGACAGACTTTACCTTTTACTAAAGACTGTTGTGTGATTCTGGAGCATCTACCCTGGGACCAGGGGTCACTCTTCTATACGGGTCCTACCCCATATCTTGGGAAGGTATAGAGGATGGAGGCGCTGCACCACTGAAAGCATGGAGGCTAATACCCCAGAAGCCTGGTCCTGTTATCCCCCACACCACCGCGGGAGACTCAGGCCCTCCTGTTCCACACAGGTACGCACCACCCAGTACATGTAATCCACTCTCACACACCCTAGATATGTCAGATGAGTCTAGGGGGGGGGGGGGAAGCAGGGTTACAAGTATGTGCCTCAAAGTTGTCTTGTGATGGAAAAAATCCAAGTCCCATTCTTCCATTTGTTACACTGGATTTTGCTGCAGAGTTTTCACTGGACTCCCATTGGTTCTGTTGGGTTGGATTGAGGTTTTATTTACAGATAAACAACAAAGCCAGCAAGAATATACAGAGCAGCTATGTGATCATTCATTAATTAGTTAATTAACATAGACATAGAGGTTCTGTAAACAAGGTACTGTATAAGACGTTTGGATAACTTGACTGGCAATGTTAGTTGCTTTTGTATTTGTGTGCTGCAGATGGGCAAAGGGTATAATAGCATCTATTTAAGAAGCATGTTCCATGCTTGTTGTAATCATGTATTTCTAGCCATCCCTCCCCTCATGTGTCCTTGTCCACATAGCAATTAGGGCACCCACCCTACTACTATTCCCATCCACAGATGGAATCAGACACTGCAATGTCCTCCTCATATGTATCCATCAATACAGAGAACGTAAGATCATGATAGACCTGTTTATTTTACTATCGACAAGTGTAGGCCACGTGGGTGTTACCCATGTATATGACCCCCACTTGAATAGTCAGAGAGGTACTGATATGGAATTGGATACACTTATCTTTGCATATCTCATGGATACTGAATCATTATGCTTCTTACTGTACCTGGTATCTCTTTGTTTACTCTTTACCCATGGATGTTTGAATGAGAGTGCACGGTTAGGACCTCACAGGGATTTCTCTGTCCCCTTACACAATTGGAATCTGGAAGGAGAGATACGAGCGCACTTCTCAGCCTTGAATGACAGCCCTTGTTGACACGTTTCGTTTTTTACGACATGTCCAGATGAAACCAAGGTAGACACGTTGGTGCGGGCTGATGTAATCAAGTGTTCTCCTTGAGGAGTCCCGCTTTTTGCACCCATTTGTTTTTTAAACAAATCAAGTTGGATTAATCTCTTCTGTGCTGTATTTTGTGCCCCATCATGTTTTTTTGTCTCATACAGATACATGATACAGATACATGATACAGATACATGTTACTTCACTTTATGTAGTGACCCTGCTTCGTGTCACATATGGCTTTAGACTCTATTGCTCAGTGCCTTGCATCGGTATGCTGTTTGGCCATACAGCTCATTACTTGGATATCTCAAACATATGATGGATATTCCACTGTATTAATTCAAGAACATTTATATATCACCCTTTTCTTTCTCAAATACCTTTCTCCAAACTATAGTTATAGGAATACCTCTGAATTCACGTGAGAAATCTCTCATGTTGCATCTACTGTATGTTGATCATTTTGTATATGCTTTAAATCATAATACAAGTTATTTTTGAATCAAGCAACAGTACTTGATTTTTCAGTGCTAGGACCCCACACACTTTTAATCTTTATTGTTTGGACCCTGGTGGGTTCTTGGACCCGTGTACCATTGCAGTAATTTATCAGACACATTATTCTTTGGATAGATGTGCTGTCTGACCCATTGTTGTATATAGAAATGTAGATGCCTGTCGATTACATCTGTATCAAATCAATTATTTTACATTGTAACTGATATTCTGAATAACATTTACACAATATTAGCTCCTGTTGTAGCTGTTCCGAGCCAAACTAATGGGACTGACTGTTGAAGAAGAATGTATGTTAAACATTACAGCAACACGTGTTTCATATTATAAATGGGCATACTAAACAACTCATGTTATAATATCCTCGTTAGGACTCCCTGCGATGTATTGTATTGTATGTCTTTATTTATATAGCGACAAAAGCAATTCACAAAAAATACAGTACGGGGAATTATAATACAATAAGCGCAGCAAAATCAGACAATAGGAAAGGAAATCCCTGCCCCGAAGAGCTTACAATCTAAGTTGTATGATGGGAGACTTACATAGACAGCAGGTGAGGGAATAAGTGCTGTAGATGGCAGTGCTTGGTCACAATGGTTGATATAAGTGACTGTGGGACAATGGCCATGAGTGCAGGCTATTGGGATGCTTGATTTGTGGAGCGAGTTTTAAGGTTAGTCAGTATTAAATCAGAAGGTTAACACCATTTACAGGGGAAGAGGTGGCAGGAAGGCATGGGTGAGATCAGGTGTGTATGTCTGGGTTCAGTCTTAGGGGAGATCCCAGCAGCAGGAAGGAGTAAATAGAGGGTGTGAATAGATGATTTGTGTGTGTGTTTTTTTATTGAGGGGTAAAGAAGTTGTTTTATTGCAAGTGTGTAATACTCTAATCAAGGGTCCCCAACCTTTTTGTGTCCAAGGGCACACTTAAGAGTTCAGGAGAGAGTGTCAGGCACTAACCAATGCACGCACGCATGCACACACACAAAATACACTTGCCTTAAGGGTTTATAGATGCGGAAGCTGGGTCCGACTTCCGGCACGAGAGCGAGGCACGCTCATTTACGAGGGAACCCTATATTAATTGGTTATTGTTTTGAGGGGGCCAGGGGTCCCTCTCTGTTTCCGTGCACCAGATCAGAAATGTATACACTTAAATGTAGTGTGGTGGAGTGCTGCCTAACTCACATACTTTTTGTTTCACCAATACAGGGGCAACATTTTTAGCATTTCCCCCAAACTCCATTCCTTGCAAAACCTTTCACCAAGCCTCAAAGGGCTAGAGGCTAAAATCACCAAATGAATAAGCTTTCAGTGAAATATCGCCAGACAGTGAGCGAGAAACATGGCGTCTGTGCCCAATTTATAGTGTCAGCATTAAGCGGATCTAGCGATTTTAGAGAATTTAGCAAATTAGCATAGAATGAGAAATGTCACTATACATTGACTTAATGCTTGACGAATCACTTGCAAATTCTGACAAGATTGCACATTTTTTTTTCACTCTAAAAGGACACATTTTGCCTGATTTGTTATCGTGGGAGAAAGTTTTGAACATTTCTTGCGGTAAAATGTCTCCATTTTAGGCAAATCTGGGAATAAAATTACATTTTCTGCATTTTTTTTTTGCTTAATTCCCTCATTCAAATTTGGCAGAAATTCTTAAACATTAGCAGAAATAAAAAAAACTGCGAATGGAAAAATATCATGTTTACACATTTCTATTTGCACAGTAGAAAACAAATATTTCTGGGTTAAAGCAGGATTTTTAACTGTAAGTGTATGTGTCCCTTTTGCAATTTTACCTTTTGTTTTGGAAACAAAGAACTCTTAAATGGCGTGTTACATATAAAGCACATTTGGATGTCCTAGTAAGCGGAATTTGAACATTATAATTTTATAAGTGGCTCAGTGAGTAAAGACACTGACTGGCACTGAGTTTGGTCATCTGGTTCAATTCCCAGTGTCGGCTCCTCGTGACCTTGGGCAAGTCACTTTCTCTCCTTGTGCCTCAAGCACCAACCCCACCCCATAGATTGTAAGCTCTACGGGGCAGGGGCTGTGTCTGCAAAATGTCTTTGTAAAGCGCTACTTAAAACTTGCAGTACTATACAAGGACAAACAATTATTACATTATTGTTATTCAGAACAATGCCTCTTTTGTACAGTAGGTTTAATTCTAAGTCGATATGATGTACTGTATATGTACACATGATGATATACTGAATGCGATCCCTGTTTTTGCAGAAAATATTTATTCTACTTCTGCTTATTTTCTAATTTACTGTACATGGATCTTTGTATTAGGTCAATAATTTAGAGCTCACAATGTACAGCGTAATTTACTGGATTTCATCACAATAATGGTAATGCTAATCTTTGACAGGTGGAAAATGCTAAAAAGCGACCAGAGGTTTTTTATGGTAGTCTGTCAAATTGACACTTTAACCAACCTTTAAAGCAGCAGTTGGCACTGCTACATTAATATTTTTTTTTTTGGAGAGGGGGGTGTATTTTATTCTAATCATGTGAACCAGGAGGTGCCAGGGACATAATCAGTGGTGTATCGACCTCCGTGGACTCCACGGTCCCTTAGATACTAGAATACTTGCTCAGTGAACACACTATGGCTTTTGGATCACGCTCGCTCTGGCATCTCCTGTTTGGGATCAGGCTCGCTCTGGCGTCTCCTCTTTGGGATTAGGCTATCTCGGGCGTCTCCTCTTTGGGATCAGGCTCGCTCTGGCGTCTCCTCTTTGGGATTATTCTATCTCAGGCGTCTCCTCTTTGGGATCAATCTCACTCTGGTGTCTCCTCTTTGGGATCAGGCTCGCTCTGGCGTCTCCTCTTTGGGATTAGGCTATCTCGGGCGTCTCCTCTTTGGGATCAACTCTCTCTGGTGTCTCCTCTTTGGGATTAGGCTATCTCGGGCGTCTCCCCTTTGGGATCAGGCTCGCTCTGGCATCTCCTCTTTGGGATCAGGCTCACTCTGGCGTCTCCTCTTTGGGATTAGGCTATCTCGGGCGTCTCCTCTTTGGGATCAGGCTCGCTCTAGCGTCTCCTCTTTGGGATTAGGCTATCTCGGGCGTCTCCTCTTTGGGATCAACTCACTCTGGTGTCTCCTCTTTGGGATTAGGCTATCTCGGGCGTCTCCTCTTTGGGATCAACTCACTCTGGTGTCTCCTCTTTGGGATTAGGCTATCTCGGGCGTCTCCCCTTTGGGATCAGGCTCGCTCTGGCATCTCCTCTTTGGGATTAGGCTATCTCGGGCGTCTCCTCTTTGGGATCAGGCTCGCTCTGGCGTCTCCTCTTTGGAATTAGGCTATCTCGGGCGTCTCCTCTTTGGGATCAACTCACTCTGGTGTCTCCTCTTTGGGATTAGGCTATCTCGGGCGTCTCCCCTTTGGGATCAGGCTCACTCTGGCGTCTCCTCTTTGGGATTAGGCTATCTCGGGCGTCTCCTCTTTGGGATCAGGCTCGCTCTGGCGTCTCCTCTTTGGAATTAGGCTATCTCGGGCGTCTCCTCTTTGGGATCAATCTCACTCTGGTGTCTCCTCTTTGGGATCAGGCTCGCTCTGGCGTCTCCTCTTTGGGATTAGGCTATCTCGGGCGTCTCCTCTTTGGGATCAATCTCACTCTGGTGTCTCCTGTTTGGGATTAGGCTCTCTCGGGCGTCTCCTCTTTGGGATCAATCTCGCTCTGGTGTCTCCTCTTTGGGATCAGGCTCGCTCTGGCGTCTCGTCTTTGGGATTAGGCTATCTCGGGCGTCTCCTCTTTGGGATCAATCTCACTCTGGTGTCTCCTCTTTGGGATCAGGATCGCTCTGGCGTCTCCTCTTTGGGATTTGGCTATCTCGGGCGTCTCCTCTTTGGGATCAATCTCACTCTGGTGTCTCCTGTTTGGGATTAGGCTCTCTTGGGCGTGTCCTCTTTGGGATCAATCTCGCTCTGGTGTCTCCTCTTTGGGATCAGGCTCGCTCTGGCGTCTCCTCTTTGGGATTAGGCTATCTCAGGCGTCTCCTCTTTGGGATCAGGCTAGCTCTGGCGTCTCCTCTTTGGGATTAGGCTATCTAGGGCGTCTCCTCTTTGGGATCAATCTCGCTCTGGTGTCTCCTCTTTGGGATCAGGCTCGCTCTGGCGTCTCCTCTTTGGGATTAGGCTATCTCTGGCGTCTCCTCTTTGGGATCAGGCTAACCCTGACGTCTCCTCTTTGGGATCAAGCTCGCTCTGGCGTCTCCTCTTTGGGATCAAGCTCGCTCTGGCGTCTCCTCTTTGGGATCAGGCTTTCTCTGGAATCTCCTGCGACTCTCTCTTGATGATCATATTTGTAGTTTTGTGTCACATACTGACAGAGAAGGTTTTAATATCTTAGCAACTGTATCCCCGAAGGCTTGGGTATCACATATCATTGCCACAGTTCAAGTACAAAATAATTCAAAACAATAAACGGGACTGCTGTTTTAATTATTTAACCAACTTTTTCTATTTAATCCCAATTACTATGGGTAACCAATTGAGCTTAATAATTACAGGAACTTGGTGAGCAAGCAGTTTTTTTTAACAATGCAATATCGTTGTCAGCAGACCAGCAAACAGTTGGTGTATTCTATTAACTGGTAAATAAATGCCTTTTGCTGTACAGTTTATCTGCAAGGGCTTAACAGTCAGATAAACAAGCACCCTTGTTATTGGGTCAAACTGTCTATAACCATTTATGATGCTGCATCCACACAAGACTGATTTGCTGTATGTTTCTAAAAAGATCTGCGATATACAACATTCTTTGCTTTGTCTCTACTCTCTATTATTTACCTTTGCCTTTATTTTTATGCCTAATACGTTCACTTTAGCCATTCTGGCACCTGAATAGTTGATTAGGTGACCTCACATTTATCAGTGGCACAGCACTGGGGGATCTAGCCTGCTGCTATACGCACTGCTATATATCATTAGGTAGATAATATATGGGACTTTAAACCTTGAGCTTCTCAAAGTGGTAATTGTGCTTTGTTTGACATGCAAATTCACCCACAACTTTCAGCTCTCTGCACCTGTTTTAATTTGTCCTATAAATGATTGCTCTGTGACTCCATTGCTTTGCTTTGTAAAATTTACTTGGGCACATCCTATGTTTTTGTTCATTTTATTTTTTTCTATTGCATTTGTAAAAAGTGATGTTCTTTTTTTGCACATTGTGAAACCACAATAGTAGTAATGTTTCCAGGCTGTTGAGATGATCTCCTTGTTTGTAATGGGAACAATACTGGATTGGACCTGTGGAAGGAGAAAGACAGCAGCAAGGCACGTCCTCTGGACAGGCATCATAGTGCACTATTCATTCTATAGGAGCACATTTGTCAGAGGGGTACAGGTGCCCAGAACCAAAAACTAACACTTCCCATGTGTTACTGTTTCACATTGATTTATTCCTTCTCTGTCACATGTATTGATTGCACTTGAACACTTCAGGCTGTAGTTGAAGGGCAGGAGTAGGGCTCAGGCACGAGAGATAATACTGCACCTGCATTACTCCTACTTATGTACAGTAAGTATGGCAAGGATACATGGCAAATGTTCAAAAGAACAGGCACTTGTATACTGTATCTCATATAGCCCCTCGGAACAGGTGCACTCTCACACTGTCCCATTGCCACACTTGCTTATCCACTAATTAATTATGAGCACTAGATGGACTAGTTTAGAATGTATAAAATTGAGCTTGTTTTGTACTCTGACATTATGACCTGTAGTAGCTGTCTTTTGTGTCCATACAAATAATATGTTGCTTTACTCAATTCATTTGAATAAATTGAATGTAATTTAATAGGCACAACATACTTCTAGAGATGCAGACATGGTATTTTTATGAGACATCAGCACAGTATTCTAATTAATAAATGTTTGTCAACATATTAAACATTGTATCATTTAGAATAATGATACCTACAGTATAGTTTTCTTTCACCAAAAATCCCCTGTGTGCATTCTAAAGTATTCATGTTACTAGACAGATTGTAGGAACTTTGTCCATTACCTGATTTTGGTATCTAGGAGATATTCACCATTGGCTCACTTGCAAAAAAGACTACATACAATATACAGTAACTGGAGCCCTGCTGCTTATCAGTGAAGGATCCTTATATTTATGCTGTGCTGCACAAATATCTGATCGGAAGAAACATTTCACACTGCCGGATAAGCTTACTTGCCGGAGATTACATGGACGTTGAGCTGTTCATACTATTACTGGCACAAACAAATCTACCCCAACCTATCTTGTTGGACACTTCTTTTAAGACTTCTTACCTGAGTGAGGATATGTTCAAGAGAGTACAGATCCAGGTTTCACATGAATTAATATGCATATGGTGAGTTTAACAAATCAAGCTTAAAGGTCCGTTGGTAATGTGACTAGATTTTAGGGTAGAAGGTGTTAAAACTGTATGTAAATACCTAGATAGAAAGGAGAATTACATTTGAAATAATGTTCAGAAAAATGAAAAACAAATAAGCATGATATTAAAGCTGCAGTTCAAGCTGCCGTTTAAAAAATAAATAAAAATATATATATATATTTCCCATTCAATATGTGCATTAATACAATCTGCACACTGACAAGTGATTAGCTAAGCTGCAGATCGATCCGTTCTCCTGTAATCGATCGCTTGCTCGGGTTATTTAATTCAGTTCTTGCACAGCATTGTGGGCAATGTGGTTCCTGGAATATGATTGACTGGGCAGTTACTAGATACAATTGGTTCACTGCTAGAGAGAGGGCGGGGCTCAAGAGCCAGAGCCTATCAGAAGGGGAAGGGGGTGTGACTTTGGAAATGCTTCCTACATTAGCAACATTAAAAATATCTTTAAAACATTTTTTTTAAAATTTTAAATGCTATAAGTATTTTCTCATAGTACAGAACTGATTTATTAAAAAAAAACACGTAGGATATTGCATGAACTGCTTCTTTAATCACCAGATGCACTCTGCGTGTTGCTGCTTGGAAGGCAAATGACCCAGTAGCTAGATGGCAGTGAAACATAATATATTAAATAAGGACACAGAACTACAACCTGCTCTTTGCAATAGTGTTGGCGAAAAATACCATTTGATTGTGTTTCACCACATTGCGGCACAAAAAGCTGCCCATATTCCAGGTTTGCCGCATAGAAGAGTTCAATGATAAATATCCCATATGTGTATTTGTATGCTGTGCACTGCAGATAACTCTGCTCATACAGATTACAAAGTAGTTTACAGGAGGTAAGGATTTTCTGTCACTAAACCAGCCAGCAGTGAAGAGGTAAAGAAAATCTTAGTTTGCTTTGGCCATTGTTGTCCTTTTTCTTCTTGCTGTCACAGTGCACACAGTTCATTAAATATATCATGATGTTTACCCTGTCAAGCAGTTCTTGTATAAGCAATTGAATAAGACGATTGGGGGGGAGGAGGTACAGGATGGGCTACAGTACATTGCACATGTTCACCACAACAGATGCTTCAACTGATGCGATGCCAATGACCTTATAACTCAATGGGTGATTTATAGATTGCTGGGTAAGGGCAAAGCTAAACAACCATTAACTGCCAGCAATATCTGACAACATAGAGGGAGAGCCCCCTGGGACATCACAGGCATTTGGGGAACACAGAAAGTATAGCATATAGGGCTTAAAAGACCTCTCTGCAGCTATGTAATGTTGCAATAGCCATTATCGATTGTTTTAGTCATTCAAGTATTTTCTATAACTTCTTGCTCTTTAGTGAATAAAACCCAATAGACGATAGGTATCAAAGGTCGCAAACTGGCATTATAATGTTAATTTGGGGCTAAAAAGTGTAGATATCTTGTTGCTTGCCTTTGCTTCAGTGCAGCAGGATGAATTAGTGAGCAGTTTGGGGAGTCGTTATAGAAGGAGTTAAAGGAGAAGTTGCTCAGAGCAATATTACATTAGGATTTAAAGCAGTGTAATTGCCACTGTAATTGTCACAGTTGTAATTTTTTTGTGCATCTATCTCATTCACCAGTTTAACCCTATGCTCTAGAGATTGGAGTGTTTATGTGTGCTCATTTGTATGTCATTTCCCAGAATCCCTGGCTGCAGTGGAAACACTGTATGCTAAGAGATTGCAGACCTGTCTGAGACATGTGAATGCGTTCACAAGTGATATTTTTATTTGACGAGTCAGTTAAAAGAAGCTATTTCTTTGCATCTGTCAGGGTTCATGAATTGGATATATAGTATACAACCATGCTCTACAGAAGCAGCAACACTTGCAATTAGCAACAGCAGAACCTGGATAGCTCCATTGGTGATAATGCTAAGGCTGGGACCATGGTACCGCAGACCGTGCGGACGCGAACAGACTGCCTTAAGGCATTGTTCGCATCCATGCGGCATGGGTGTGCGTGCTCGCGAAAATGGGCACGTGTTGTGCAAGAAATCAGTTCAAACTGATTTCTTGGCGCGACAGGTGGTTACGTGAGCGGTTCGCCCAATGAAGGCGAACCAGCTTCGTGACGCCCTAGGCATGCCCCAGACACGCTCCCCCATGGCCAGGTAAATGCCCGCTCACTGACCAGCCTCCGCATGCCTCCACATGGATGAAGGTACCATGGCCCCAGCCTTATGTGCCTAACCCGCAGATTTGGACTGATTCTTCCTCTTGACAGACGCCGACTCTGCAATGGACTTTCTTGTCTCTGTATAAGATTCTGGTTTCCTGTTCCCTTTTGCCAGATCAGTAAATCTCTTGAGCGGAGTTCACTCGCAGGAGAGAGGCGCTTCTAACAGGAAGGACTGGAACGCAGGACCGAAGGAATCCCCAAAGACCCCTGTACAACGTTTGTGTAGTCTACTGAAAATGTGAGTGCAAGCGCTGTAACCATATTGGAATACACACTTATATCATACAATCTAAACCATTGGGCTTTTTCTTTTCTCCAACCTTAGAGAGATTGAAGGAAGATCCTCACTCATCCCACAAAGAAAAGAACAGAACAACACAGCGTTGAATGGTTTCTTTATCCATATTTATTTATTCATCACTATTCACATATATTACTAGTCACTGTTTATCCTGCCCTCCCCTATTTTTCACATTCTCATTTCACTAGAACTAGGTTTTTGTTTTATTAGGTTTGAGCTGCACTTTTATACACTATAGTTTCATGCACTGGGTTATATTTTCTTCACTATATCAGTTGTTCTGTCCTACCTGTTCTTTTTATGGACTTGTCCTGATTTACTTTCTGCTCTGACATTCCCATCCTTCTGTTTATCCTCATACCACATACCCACCCTGCTCATTTTGCATGCAGCCTAATATGACATTGGCCCCTTTTCCTACTTTTTGCCTTTTGGGAACTTTGCACATGGCTTGTGAATCTCTTGCCCAAGTCTGCGCTTTGCAGTCCACTCATTTACCCAGATGATGGGCATGCTCCAGCAAACCTTACAGTATCAATGAAACCCACCAGGTATCAAAGAGATGAGCACATTCTCTCATCTGGGTAGTTTCCTCCTATTGTTCTACTGATGGACATATGGAAGTAATGGCGTAAAAAGACCAGGCGCTTACCTTGAGTTATTAAACAATGATAGGCTTACAATGAAGCCGTCAAACCAACTGTGGCTCTCTAATTTTCTGAGCCAGCAACAGAATCCCTTCTGCTTCAACCCCAGAAAAAGGGTTAATCCAGAGCCCTTAAAGAGACGTAAAAACAAACAGGCAATGGGGGAGCAAGGGATTAGATAGGCATATAAAATGACTTTAAAAAGTTGTTAGAAGTCTTGATTCGTTACATGCAGTGGTGGATTAATCAGATACACATAAATACTTACACGGCCATGTGTAAGTAAACACAATGATTGGTAACTTTCACAGGGCGAAATCTCTCTCTCCCAGCAGTGATGGATAATTGGTATGGTGAAAGGGGATATAAAAATATATATATGTGTATAATACTGTACTCACACGGCCCAGTGTGAGCAGTTGCAGGGATTTGGTTTCTTTTTAGGTTAACATTAACCCATCCACATCTGGTGGTAGCACAATGGGGGCTGTCCTCAGGTTCCAGATTGACACAGGACTCTCTTGTTGTCAGGTGGGCTCTCCCCCCCGGTGTTGTGATGTGTAAGTTATGTGGGAGAGGAAAACGAGTGAGGCAGCATCGCGGCACCAAACAATGCTGCCACAGAACATGGAGCTCCTCACCGCTCTCCCAGACCCAGTCTACTCCCAACTGCTGTTACTTCGGTATTTCCTATAGGGGACACGCTGGATTTCCAATTGGCATGTGTGATTACTGGTCTCCGCTTTACTGGATACACAACTTGCAAAGTTCAATCATACGCATTTCATGACAGTGTCACTTCATCAGGGAGATATCTCTGTCTCTTTGTTTGGTGCCGCGATGCTGCAAAAGGAGGAGGGTGGTGGGAAGGAGAAGGAAGTTAAACCAAGGTAAACAACACCTGATCCTGGACCACGTGAGGAGGCCAGGGGTCTACTTGTAATCTATGTGAGTCCCGTTGTTACTATTAATAAATTCATTTGATTTACTATATACAAGTGAACCGTGCCTCACTCGTTTTCCCCAACCACATAACTTACACATCACAACACCGGGGGGGAGAGCCCACCTGACAACAAGAGAGTCCTGGGACATATGGAAGTGCCAACACCAGCAATGATCCTTATATCGCACCCACAATGATCATTATATCGCACCAGCAATGATCCTTATATCGCACCAGCAATGATCATTATATCGCACCAGCAATGATCATTATATCGCACCAGCAATGATCCTTATATCGCACCCGCAATGATC
This sequence comes from Ascaphus truei, assembly GCF_040206685.1. Classification (NCBI taxonomy): domain Eukaryota; kingdom Metazoa; phylum Chordata; class Amphibia; order Anura; family Ascaphidae; genus Ascaphus; species Ascaphus truei. The sequence goes on from NC_134498.1 coordinate 30,318,423, forward strand.
ATTATATCGCACCAGCAATGATCATTATATCGCACCAGTAATGATCATTATATCGCACCAGCAATGATCATTATATCGCACCAGCAATGATCTTTATATCGCACCAGCAATGATCCTTATATCGCACCAGCAATGATCCTTATATCGCACCAGCAATGATCCTTATATCGCACCAGCAATGATCCTTACATCGCACCAGCAATGATCATTATATCGCACCAGCGATGATCATTATATCGCACCAGCAATGATCATTATATCACACCAGCGATGATCATTATATCGCACCAGCAATGATCCTTATATCGCACCAGCGATGATCATTATATCGCACCAGCAATGATCATTATATCGCACCAGCGATGATCATTATATCGCACCAGCAATGATCATTATATCGCACCAGCAATGATCATTATATCACTGCAGCAATAATCATTATATCACACCAGCAATGATCATTATATCTCACCAGCAATGATCATTATATCGCACCAGCAATGATCATTATATCGCACCAGCAATGATCATTATATCACACCAGCAATGATCATTATATCGCACCAGCAATGATCATTATATCGCACCAGCAATGATCATTATATCGCACCAGCAATGATCATTATATCGCACCAGCAATGATCCTTATATCGCACCAGCAATGATCATTATATCGCACCAGCAATGATCATTATATCGCACCAGCAATGATCATTATATCGCACCAGCAATGATCATTATATCGCACCAGCAATGATCATTATATCGCACCAGCGATGATCATTATATCACACGAGCGATGATCATTATATCGCACCAGCAATGATCATTATATCGCACCAGCAATGATCATTATATCACACCAGCAATGATCATTATATCTCACCAGCAATGATCATTATATCGCACCAGCAATGATCATTATATCGCACCAGCAATGATCATTATATCTCAACAGCAATGATCATTATATCGCACCAGCAATGATCATTATATCGCACCAGCAATGATCATTATATCGCACCAGCAATGATCATTATATCTCAACAGCAATGATCATTATATCGCACCAGCGATGATCATTATATCGCACCAGCGATGATCATTATATCGCACCAGCAATGATCATTATATCACGGCAGCAATGATCATTATATCGCACCAGCAATGATCATTATATCACACCAGCAATGGTCATTATATCGCACCAGCAATGGTCATTATATCGCACCAGCGATGATCATTATATCTCACCAGCAATGATCATTATATCGCACCAGCGATGATCATTATATCGCACCAGCAATGATCATTATATCGCACCAGTAATGATCATTATATCGCACCAGCAATGATCATTATATATCACGGCAGCAATGATCATTATATCGCACCAGCAATGATCCTTACTGTATATCGCACCAGCAATGATCCTTATATCACACCAGCAATGATCATTATATCACGGCAGCAATGATCATTATATCGCACCAGCAATTATCATTATATCGCACCAGCAATTATCATTATATCGCACCAGCAATGATCATTATATCGCACCAGCAATGATCATTATATCACGGCAGCAATGATCATTATATCACGGCAGCAATGATCATTATATCGCACCAGCAATGATCATTATATCACACCAGCAATGATCATTATATCACGGCAGCAATGATCCTTATATTGCACCAGCAATGATCATTATATCTCACCAGCAATGATCATTATATCTCACCAGTAATGATCATTATATCACGGCAGCAATGATCATTATATCGCACCAGCAATGATCCTTATGTAACCCTTCTATGGTACCCCACCCGACATGAGATTGGGGGGTACACTCCTTCTGGTCACTCTGAGTGGTCTGGGTGCTGTGACCTGCTGGCAAACAGGAGGGCTGAGGGCTCCGCGGTGTTGTGGGGAGAACCAGGACAGCGACAGGAGGTGGTGTGGGACAGGGTACCTTGCTCTCTCTGGGTGGTGCAGTGCCTCCAGCCAGTAGGGATCCCCTGGGGTCTCCAGAGGAGAGACCCCCACTGACACTCCATTCTCCTCACACCAGGAACAGTGATACACACACACAGCAGCTTCTTTCTGTGGTTCTTTATTCAGAGCAGCATACACAGCATACAGCAGAACATCATAGGCCTGATCTGGCTCTCTGCATTTCTGCTCATGGCAGCTTAACTTCCCCTCCCTCCTCACCCAGGTGGGGCAGGAGGGAGAGAACTCTTCTTGGCTTGCTATCTCTCTGAAGACTCCTGATCACTAACTGAATTTGGGAATATGTCTCAATTTGAATATCCTCAGGGAGTGTTTCTAGCTTTGAATCATTACAACTCAAAGCTGGATACCGATTGGCTCACAGACACATCAGGGGGTGTTCCAACCCATATCCACCCTTTGGATTAACACATTCAAATGTTGCTTAGGTCTGCCCCTGAATATTGCTACATACTCAGAGCTGAAATGCAAAACAGACCAACTGGAGGAATTAACCTTTCCACTGCCTGTTCTAACAGGACTGACAGAGGAAAGGCCCAGAATTAGCTATAGCTGCAGAAGGCCAGGCTATATACTCCCTCTGGTAAAACTCCAACCGTCCCGGCTTGGACTGCAGCAGGTATAACCCTTACCTTGCTGAGCAACACCTGTAAATTACATGAGCTGAAATGCAATAACTCCTATGCACTCCAGCTTGACAGAACTGACATACTCACTACTGCATGGACACAGATACATGGCAATACAGTGACTAACTAAACAGAACCATTTCTACTACAGCAGTAATAGAACACATTAATAGTAATGAGCAGGCTTCCTGATCATTCTCCCAGTATCATTAAGTAGATATGGGAACTCATAGCCCATCTTTTTGAACTTATGAACTATTACTCGGGCTGCTCTACTAAATTTCACCAAGCTTCTGTCAGTAGCAGTACCCGACAGCACCCAGAATATAGGACCTACCCATACAGGGGTCCCTTCTGCCTCCTCTATGACAGGAGACAAAACATTTTCAGATTGCATTGAACTTATCCCCTCATCATCACAATCCCCCCAATGCACAGACCCTTCCAATTGCATAACAGACATAAAATCATATTGTCCATAGGGAGCCACGGGGCTTCCAGGTGAAGAGGGCCTGGGGGTCAAGGGTCGCACCTTGGGACTGGTGTTGGATGGGGAATGCGGGGCAGATGACTAAGGGACTGGGGCCTCCGGTGACAAGGGGCCAGCACCAAAGTCTCTAGGGGCACGTTCAGGGCACTCTCCCCGGGAGGAGCAATGGCACAGTCCTAGGTCAAGTTCAATTTGCCCCTCCCTATGCTCTTACATCAGCGGGCTTCAGCCAGCGCCTGGGCCTGAAGGGCCTCCCGGGACTTCTTCCACTCCCTGCATGTCAGGAGGAAAGGATCAACCGGAAGGGTATTACTCACCGGAGTGGCCTGGATCTCTCTGGAGCTCACCCGGCCGGGCGACTCAGCGGCCATGTTAGCTCCCAGTGGTGGAGTAGTAATGGTAGTCGATGCAGTCATCAGGGGTGGTGCCGGCCGGCACTTCTCCTGCTGACGCCGCAGATACAGCTCCGCAGCTTTCTGGGCTTGATCCCAGCGGGGGTCTGTAGACAGGATATGCAGCTCACCGCCATGAGTAGCAGGGCAGATCCCAGCCGCATCGGGTACGTGGGAGGCATCGGCCGATACCTCTGTGGTGTAGCACCCACGCTGGCAGTGTGGATCAGATGGAAGGCACCAGCAACAGTTACTGGAACTGACAGCTCCACAGCATACACGGGTACGGTGGAGGTAATGGTAGAGACCTCAATGATGTCATCAGCCGCTGTGCGGCTGACAGCCTTCTCAGCACACAGGCCCAGTCTCTCATAGTGGAGCAAGCAAGGCAGCCTGGCAGACACAACCACCAGTGTTTGAAGTGGAAGTGCATCTGGCCCCTCACTTCCTGTTGCTCCGTGGAACACTTAGCTCCTCCCCCTGGTAGATAGGATAGTCCAATCCAGAACAAGCAAAGGGGGAGGTGTTTGAACAGTTCCCGCACTTTCTTGCAAGCTGAAGAGCAGCACAAGCTTGCAAAATGCAGAAATCCTTGCAGAACAGCACATGGCTTCCCTGGTAAGGCGGGAAACGCCATTTTGAGCACAAAGAGAGTCCATGCGGCCCCCAGAAGAGCTGGAGCCGCCATTTTGAGAGCACAAAATACATGACATCCCTGTAGGAGCAGGAAACGCCAGATTGAACATAGTCCAGCACAGTGGGGTCTCCGTTTGCATTCAGGAGCCACAAATACATTTCTGTCCCTGTAATCTTTGAGTATCACGCACCCTGTGGTAGCATCAGTGAACGCCTCGCACAGGGACGGCAGTAACTCTTGCTGCTGGGTGCACAGGGACCTACAGACATTCTCTTGTAGTCCCTGCCCCCTTACCTCTCTCTTCGTCGTGGGGTGCAGAAGGGTGGCCACACTTCCCTGGGGACGCCTCAGGTTAGTCGCCCCAACTGCAGTGCCATTAAGGGACCGCCAGCTCCCTGGTGAAGCCTCAGGGACCTGCCTCCCTTTTCTTCTTAGATGGGGTGCACAGGGGTCATAGGCGTAATCCCCAGAGTTCCCTGTCCCCCTCACTCTCCGCTGTGGGTACAGGAGGGTGGCCACACTTCCCTGGGGACGCCTCAGGTCAGTCGCCCCTGCTGCAGTGCCATTAATAGGCAGCCAGCTCCCTGGTGAAGCCTCAGGAACCGGCCCCTATTTTCTTCTTAGTAATGTAGATGGGTGCACAAAGGTCCCTATGCAATCATAGAGCAGCCTCTGTCCCCTTGAAATGCATGTAAAGACGTACGCTCCCTGGTGCATAGCCACCAGGAATAGTCCCACAGCAAGGTCTTCTTCATTAGGGTAACCCCCTCCCTGGGGGAGCTTCAAGGAGGGGTTCCCTCACGGCAGAGTCTATGGCTGCTGTTCTGTGCTGCATACAAAGTCTTTCAAACTGCTGCATGGTCCTCTGTCGTTGAAAACCTGTCCCGTTGAAAAACTTGTCCTGTCCTGGGGAGCAGTCCTCATATATCTCAGCAGCGCCTCCAATTGTAACCCTTCTATGGTACCCCACCCGACATGAGATTGGGGGGTACACTCCTTCTGGTCACTCTGAGTGGTCTGGGTGCTGTGACCTGCTGGCAAACAGGAGGGCTGAGGGCTCCGCGGTGTTGTGGGGAGAACCAGGACAGCGACAGGAGGTGGTGTGGGACAGAGTACCTTGCTCTCTCTGGGTGGTGCAGTGCCTCCAGCCAGTAGGGATCCCCTGGGGTCTCCAGAGGAGAGACCCCCACTGACACTCCATTCTCCTCACACCAGGAACAGTGACACACACACACAGCAGCTTCTTTCTGTGGTTCTTTATTCAGAGCAGCATACACAGCATACAGCAGAACATCATAGGCCTGATCTGGCTCTCTGCATTTCTGCTCATGGCAGCTTAACTTCCCCTCCCTCCTCACCCAGGTGGGGCAGGAGGGAGAGAACTCTTCTTGGCTTGCTATCTCTCTGAAGACTCCTGATCACTAACTGAATTTGGGAATATGTCTCAATTTGAATATCCTCAGGGAGTGTTTCTAGCTTTGAATCATTACAACTCAAAGCTGGATACCGATTGGCTCACAGACACATCAGGGGGTGTTCCAACCCATATCCACCCTTTGGATTAACACATTCAAATGTTGCTTAGGTCTGCCCCTGAATATTGCTACATAATCAGAGCTGAAATGCAAAACAGACCAACTGGAGGAATTAACCTTTCCACTGCCTGTTCTAACAGGACTGACAGAGGAAAGGCCCAGAATTAGCTATAGCTGCCGAAGGCCAGGCTATACTTATATCGCACCAGCGATGGTCATTATATCGCACCAGCAATGATCCTTATATCGCACCAGCGATGGTCATTATATCGCACCAGCAACGATCATTATATCACACCACCGATGATCATTATATCACACCAGCAATGATCATTATATCGCACCAGCGATGGTCATTACACTGTCACACACCTTGCTATCTGTAGGATATTATTTTCTTCCATTACTTTTGTTACTATGCAACTTTAGGCCAGTAAACATGTTAATATTCATGAACATCACTAAATGCACAGAAGTCTGACATTTCAGCAATGTGACAGCTCATCAACAACCAGTTTCCGTTATTATTAAAGGTTTCTGCCGCCTGGTATCTGGCCCAAATTATAATGTATTGTCAATGCAGTAGCGATCAATTTTCTATAGCAGATAATGGCAGTTGCTGAAAAGATGAAAGAGGTCAAGAAAATTCTCATATTTGGAGTTTAGTAAATTATCATCATTTCTCATCAACGTGACCTTATAAAGAGAAGTAACTGAAACTAATCCGCAAATCGTGTTCCAGCAGTACTTCCACCTAGCAAAATTAATTCCCTACCCACTAATTAAGAGTTATGAATCTCATTTTAGTGCAGAAAGTCTACAGTAGTTATAACTAGGACAGTGAAAGTGATTTTTGGTCTTATGCCATTTATACAAAGTCAATTTGAGAGAGACAATGAAAAGGTATCTTACCTTTTTTGAAAACAGTACTTCATTAAAATTATTAATTGTTTGTTTCATATACGGTAAGTAATTAGGAGTAGACTCCATTCAATGGCAACAATTAATTGCTCTGTTACAGAATTTCATGTGAAAGATTCCACATACTGGAGAGACTCCAGATAGGATAGATAATTTCCTTTTCCTTATTTTAAAATGAAACGCTCAGCAACATTACCATCTGTGCAGTGCTGAACATATGTTTCATAACGGAACAGATGTGTAACCTCTTTAATGCAAGAGGTGCCTGCAACGCTTTGCAATAGACACACCAGCACTAAGGAAATTAGCAGCAGAAGTATCAGGCATTTAGGGGCATACGTACTAAGCAGTATTCTGCCATCAGTCCTCTTACAGCGCTGGAAGATTCCTTGAGGGCTATTCAAGTAATGGGTTGTAAGGTCGCGTCCATGGTCTGTGAGTCTCCGCGGAGGAGTGCGCGTGCGGCCCGATCAAAATGCCTAAAGGCAATGATCGCTGCCATAGACTGCGCGCGCCAGCGCTATGGGGCGCAAAGAATCTGATACATTTTGTTTCTGCGGCATGATGGCCAGGTCACGTGAGCGGGCCGCCCAATGAGGGCGAACCAGCTCTGTGACGTAACGGCCACACCTCCGGACGCGTCTACCCCGGCCACAAATTGCTGCAGCTAAAATGCGGGCGATGTCACGCACACGGTCGCGAGCGCGCGCTCACCATGGAGCCAGCCTATGGTGCCTTCCAGGGCACGCAGAAGGGTGCTTAATAAATAGCAGCCATAGTCTATCACCTGAACATATATATTTTCCCAGAATTAATGAAAATGTGCTTTGTTGATGCAGAACAACATTTGGCTAAAGTGCCAGTGAAACATTTTAATAATACAATGTGTATTATGTAATCACAAGTTACGGTTTCCTCGCGGTCCTCTGCCTAGCAGCCACATGTCCGTTGTACAGTTCTTCTCCAGACAAATCATTCTCTTTTTATGAAGCTCATATTACAAAGTGTTGTTATTCTGACACCTACATAGATTGGTGAAAGTACACTTTCACTGATACTATCCCGTTTTAAATTGTAATCCCTACATATCCAGCATGAAATAAGGACTGCTGATAAAATAAGGACTTTTATGTGTTTGAATCAGCAAGTCCCTCAGAAGTCTAAATGACTTTAACTCGCATAATGTTAGTATCTGACCCAATAAGCACTTCCTTCTGTTTTTAAAAAAATGATATATCTTTTTTAGGGTTTAAAATCGTGATTTTCTTCACCTCTGGGTTCTGAGGCTATCGTGGTAACCTTTAGACTGCACAGTTTTGGGGAGAGATTTATTGTAACCCGGACACTTAATATGTTAAATGCTTACATCTCCTGAATGGAGAATCAGCTTTAAAAAATAAATTAAAAAAACACAGTTTAAAAAATAAATCTCATAATTTATAAAATGCAAAAGAAATGGTGATCAATACGAACTCATCATGGAAGAGAACCAACGTGTCAATCTCCAAAATAAAGTACAGTAGGAGTCTCTGAGCAATTTCTGAGTTTGCTTATTTCCTAGAACGTAAGGTTATTTATTATTATAAAGAAATATGAAAACATATTATTATTCCAAGCAGAGCACAGTTTTGGCAAAACATAATCTTTTAATTTTTTAATGGCCCAATAATTTATGGGACGTTGAAAGTGTTTTTTTAGGTGTTCTAACAGTATTTAGTAGCTTTGGGCCAAATTTGTAAAAAAAAAGCAACATATTACCTTTATGACGCTTCTAACAAACATATAATCATAGAGGCCTAAATGTGTATCGTATGTTACAAAAGGCAGCAAAATAGCCCAAGCATTAGGAACCATGTGCAGCCTGGCGCACGCCCGCATGCGCAGCAGCACGTACTATAGAACAAGCATTAGGAACCATGTGCAGCCTGGCGCACGCCCGCATGCGCAGCAGCACGTACTATAGAACAAGCATTAGGAACCATGTGCATGCTGGTGCGCAGCAGCGCGTACTATAGAACAAGACTTAGGAACCATGTGCAGCCTGCCGCACGCCCCAACGCACAGCAGCGCCCCTGGCGCACGCCCGCACGCGCAGCAGCGCGTACTATAGAACAAGCATTAGGAACCACGTGCAGCCTGGCGCGCAGCAGCGCGTACTATAGAACAAGACTTAGGAACCATGTGCATGCTGGCGCCCGCCAGGAGCGCGTACTATAGAACAAGCATTAGGAACCACGTGCAGCCTGGCGCACGCCCCAACGCGCAGCAGCGCATACTATGAACAAGCATTAGGAACCATGTGCAGCCTGGCGCACGCCCCAACGCGCAGCAGTGTGTACTATAGAACAAGCATTAGGAACCATGTGCAGCCTGGCACACGCCCCAACGCGCAGCAGCGCATACTATGAACAAGCATTAGGAACCATGTGCAGCCTGGCGCACGCCCCAACGCGCAGCAGTGTGTACTATAGAACAAGCATTAGGAACCATATGCAGCCTGGCGCCCGCACGCACAGCAGTGTGTACTATAGAACAAGCATTAAGAACTATATACAGCCTGGCGCCCGCACGCACAGCAGTGTGTACTATAGAACAAGCATTAGGAACCATGTGCAGCCTGGCGCCCGCCCGCACGCACAGCAGTGTGTACTATAGAACAAGCATTAGGAACTATGTGCAGCCTGGCGCCCGCCCGCACGCACAGCAGTGTGTACTATAGAACAAGCATTAGGAACTATGTGCAGCCTGGCGCCCGCCCGCACGCACAGCAGTGTGTACTATAGAACAAGCATTAGGAACTATGTGCAGCCTGGCGCCCGCCCGCACGCACAGCAGTGTGTACTATAGAACAAGCATTAGGAACTATGTGCAGCCTGGCTGATTTCCACAAGGCTGCGGGAGCCTCAAAATTACCATATGCTGATCAGCTATTCCTGGGTTTCCCCTCAGCATTGTTTAATGATAACTTTTTCCCATTGTAATCTTGAAGTTGCTATTTAATCTTTTTGCACGATAAGAAGGAAAAAAGCATTTTAGCAAGTGGATGTTTTTCACACTATAAACAATGCCATCTGTTTTACTGAAGAATGGCAGCTCTTCATTTGCCATTGTGATAAAAGCATCCTGCCACAGCAGAACGTACATTTCATAAAGGCGCAAAGGAAAACATATAATTACATCATTTTGCTACAGTAATTTTTTGCCTTTGATATTTCATACACTATTAAACTTTTTCCGCCTGAAACACTGTGCAACAATCCTTTCAAAGTGAACCAGCAGACACCTTCATTTAGCTACTGAAACAGAATTTGATGAAGCTACAGAAAGAGGCAGCTGTCTTATATTTTCTTCTGTGTTATTTTAATTTTAATTTCGCAGTGTATTTTCTAATAAAATATCTGATTACATATTACAGTTGGACACGCAGAAAATATTCAAGCAGTCAAACGGGAAGCATCGAGTAATCACTGTAATTCTTTCTTTCATAGATTTGGGGAAATGACTATGCTCAAATGCAACAGACATCGTTCAGAAATGAAGTTGTATTTGTTCTATCTGTAAATCATGTTCCTGTTTCATTTTTCGGCTTTATATTACTTGGTTTCTGGCCGTGGAACCTGAGTCTGTAACATACAAAGTTTTAATAGATTTGTTAAATATATCTCTTCTTTCGTTATAAAATGAATGTAAATCAGCCACCCTGTTGATGACAGTAAATTATTTACTTATGCAATTGTTGCCAGATAGACAACTTATTGATACTAAGTATTACAAAGTTATAAAAGAGTAAATATCCAATCCTCTGTTCAGTATCTATCTAAGGTACAATAGGGTACAAGTGGTCGTCGCTATCCGTTGGTTTATTATCCGTCGAACGGATTATGCAATGCCGGTAATGCATTAGCTGAACGCATTATCCAACGGTGTAACGGATTACCCGACGCTCACAGCCGTGGATTAACATTGGAACCACAATCCGACGGTCTGCAAGACTGATTTGGGCAGATAACCGACGACCGCTGTATAGTGGTTCCCCTGTTGAGCCTTTGGCCTAGTGGTCCTACCATACATAGTTACATAGTTACATAGTAGATGAGGTTGAAAAAAGACGTACGTCCATCAAGTTCAACCTATGCTAAATTTAGACAACAGATACTTTATCCTATATCTATACTTACTTATTGATCCAGAGGAAGGCAAACAAAAAACCCCATTAAGGGGAAAAATTAATTCCTTCCTGACTCCAAGAATTGGCAATCGGATTAATCCCTGGATCAACATCCTTCCCATGTATACTTATTTGGTATAACCCTGTATACCTTTCCCATCTAAAAAGATGTCCAGCCTTTTTTTGAACAAATCTATTGTATCTGCCATCACAGTCTCCATGGGTAATGAATTCCCCATTTTAACTGCCCTTACTGTAAAGAACCCTTTCCTTTGTTGCTGGTGAAATTTCCTTTCCTCCAACCTTAAGGGATGGCCCCGAGTACTTTGTACTGCCCGTGGGATGAATAGTTCTTTTGAAAGCTCCTTGTATTGTCCCTGAATATATTTGTATATAGTTATCATATCCACTCTTAGACGCCTCTTTTCTAATGTAAATAAATCTAATTTAGCTAGCCTCTCCTCATAAGTTAGAATGTCCATCCCCTTTATTAATTTGATGGCTCTTCTCTGCACTCTCTCTAGTTCCATAATGTCTTTTCTTAGGATTGGTGCCCAAAATTGTACTCCATATTCAAGGTGTGGTCTTACTAATGCTTTGTAAAGGGGCATAATTATCTTTACTTCCCTTCCATCCATTGCCCGTTTGATGCAAGATAAGATCTTGTTTGCCTTTGCAGGTACTGCATGACATTGGGCACTATTGCTAAGCCTGCTGTCTACAAGCACTCCTAAATCCTTCTCCATCAAGGATTCCCCCAATATATCTCCATTTAATTTGTTAGTCGCCTTTTTATTCTTGCATCCCTAATGCATAACCTTACATTTATCTGTATTAAACCTCATTTGCCATTTACCTGCCCACGTTTCCGGTCTCTCCAAGTCCTTCTGAAGAGAAATTACATCCTGCTCTGATTCTATTACCTTACACAATTTAGTATCATCAGCAAAGATGGAGACTTTGCTCTCGATCCCAACCTCAAGGTCATTAATAAACAAGTTAAAAAGCAGGGGTCCCAGTACCGATCCTTGAGGTACTCCACTCACGACTTTAGCCCAACCTGAAAAAGTTCCATTTATGACAACCCTCTGTTGTCTGTCCTTTAACCAGTTTTCAATCCAGGTGCATATATTATTACTGAGTCCAATTTTCTTTATTTTGTACACCAACCTCTTGTGTGAAACCGTATCAAAAGCCTTTGCAAAATCTAAGTAGACCACATCAACTGCATTACCCTGGTCTAAATTCCTACTTACCTCCTCAAAGAAACAAATAAGGTTAGTTACCATATATATTATTATGCACTGATTACATTTTTTTAAATCAATAAAATGTACGGTATATCTCAAAAAACATACCATATATAACTGTGGCCAATATTCGTTTTATACAATGTAAATTTGCCATTTTTTTTCATGCTGCCTTAAATGTTATGTACAGTAACTGCCCTATGAATTTAACTGTGAAAAAAATAAAACCGCAATGAAAGCAAATGGGTAGTAATTATTCAAGCTCCAATCTCCCCCCCCACCCCAAAAAAAGTTGTATATTTCTGAGACAATTAAAAATGTACTTTTCCCCACAGTTTGTCAAAGTGTTTTATTGCGGACAGCAGAAATTAAATGTACACTTAAACTATAATCTCAGAAGGCAGCACAGACACTATACAAGCATCCCTCTATAGGTAACAACTCAAAATTATTACAATTGTAGTGAGCCACGGCAAAATGTCAACTACATAGAAATGTGAACTTATTGGCAGGAAGTGGCAACTCCTCGTTCAGTTGCAGCACACATTTGTGAAATTTATTTTGCCTACAATATCAATCTTACATAGTAGTATGTGGTGTTACATAGTTACATAGTAGTATGTGGTGTTACATAGTAGTATGTGGTGTTACATAGTTACATAGTAGTATGGGGTGTTACATAGTTACATAGTAGTATGTGGTGTTACATAGTAGCATGTGGTGTTACATAGTTCCATAATAGTATGTGGTGTTACATAGTTCCATAATAGTATGTGGTGTTACATAGTAGTATGTGGTGTTACATAGTTCCATAATAGTATGTGGTGTTACATAGTTCCATAATAGTATGTGGTGTTACATAGTTCCATAATAGTATGTGGTGTTACATAGTAGTATGTGGTGTTAGATGGTAGTATGTGGTGTTACATAGTAGTATGTGGTGTTACATAGTTCCATAATAGTATGTGGTGTTACATAGTAGTATGTTGTGTTACATAGTTACATAGTAGTATGTTGTGTTACATAGTTACATAATAGTATGTGGTGTTACATAGTAGTATGTTGTGTTACATAGTTACATAGTAGTATGTTGTGTTACATAGTTACATAATAGTATGTGGTGTTACATAGTAGTATGTTGTGTTACATAGTTACATAGTAGTATGTGGTAAGTCACAATAGGTTTTTTATGTGGTTAATCATTTTCTTATTATTATTGGTGGTGGGTTATTTAAATTCAAACCCATCTTTTGCTGGTTAAACCAATTTAATATAATTGAGGTCATAAAGTTTGTTTATCTTTGCAGAGAAGCCTACTGCCTATACCAGGAGAAACATATAAAGCAAATTGGTCTGCACTATACTAAAACAGAATTTCAATCCATCTGTCTAGTCTAAGAGCTGAGAATTTGCTTGTCACTGTATTGCAAATTGTACTGGTTATCCTTCAAGGCGAATGAATTAAAATACATCATTTTAGAAAACAGGGTATGTTTGATACACAATACTGTATTTTGCTTGTAGAACCATGTTACACTACTGCACATAAAGAACGTCTCGTATTCACTATTAAGGTACAGTATAGACAAATACAGTATTCATGCAATCAACTTCTTAAAAGCTGTACATACATTATTTCATTGATATGAACATGATGATACACGTATCAAGGAAATATATATGTATGGTTGTTGCAGCCTGGCCCCCCTGCCGTAGACACTAGACTTTATTGTCTCAAGGCAAAAAGGGACCTCCTATTGCCCAGGCCCCCTCTACTGGGCCCTCCCCTTCCCCAGCCCCCCCCCCCCACTCAGTGCCCTCTCCTTTGCTGGCCGACACAAATATGGAAGGGGGGATTCCCTAGGCTCTCTTTCTGCAGCCCTCCATCGGGCTTGCAGGCCCATCCGAGGGTCGCAGGTAAGACCACTATGTTCCCTGACTCAGTATCCCCTTTCCCCCCTCTCCCCAGACCCAGTACCCTTTCCCCCCCCCCCTCCTCAGGCCCAGTATCCCTTTTTATCCCCTTCCACAGGCCCAGTACCCCCTTTTACCTCATCCCTAGGCCCAGCACCCCCTACATCTGCAAAAATAAGAGGAACGAACCTCAAAAGAAGGTGCTACAAAACCCCTGGACTGAGATAATAGGGCAGGAGAGGCAATAATAAACCCTTTAAACAAGCAGGGTGTCGAGAATCCGTGAAGGAGACAGTGACTGCTACAGGAAATATATGTCCAAGTAATCCACAGAATGAAGGGGCAGACTGATAGACGGGAAAAGCCGGCAGCCCCACAGCGTGGCCCCACCAGCAGAACCCGGTGCCAGAGTGAACCCCTAGTGAAACATGCCAATGTCCAGTCCTGATAGAACGCAGCAAATCTTCAACCGTCAAAAATCTGATTCAAAGTACTCACGGACCCATGGTTGCAGGTAAGTACACGCCGACATCCCAGGCGTGCTTCCTCCTTGTAATGAGATACAGTAGAAGTAGCAAATGAAAGTAGAGAAGGAGCACAGAAAATGAGAGAACCGGATGCAAAAATAGCAAAATAAAGTTTTATTGAGGCATAATAGCTTAAGAGGCTACCGAGGTTCCCGGGCGTCCGCAAACAGAAGCAGCAACAGCCGGCACAATCAGTTGTCCCAATCTGTGCCGCAGAAGCGGTGAGAGTGCCGCTCCTCAAAGAATCAGTTTTTAACATATCTGCCTTAAAGAATAGCCCGGTTGTAAGTGTGCATTCGAGAGGCTTGTTTTTTTTTATTACCTTATACATTTTGTTACATATATTCTGCGCAATGGGGTTTTCTTCTCTTCTTCCGAGATAACCCACATCATATGACTATCAACTGGTATTTGCCACAGATTGGGATTTGCTCATAGATACTCACTGAAATGTGAGTATAACCTTTGGAGATTTTCTATTTTTGATATCCATACTTATTCCAACAATACTATTATATTGTCTGTTCTTGTTACTTTTATTATATATTTTTGATGGCCTCCTTTCCCTCATTCCCTTGGAACCAAGGCCCTGACTGTAAGTATGGGCTGTTTCAGAGTATTCGAGTATTTGCATTTTATCTCTTTGAACTTCAGCACCAGTTTCTAATATTTCACACATTCGTTGCTGGTGGAGCCTACAATGCCTTTTTGTCTACAATAAACTGCATTTTCCTTTAGCACAAAATAACTTAAATCCAGCTGTTGTTATCATCGCTGCATGATTCCTGTTTATGAGATAGTTGCATAAAGGGCAGAATGACTTGGTTGCGGTGTTTCAAGTACCTGGACTTTAGTGGGATTGCTTCAGCACAGTATTAGTCATCAGCAGGTAGACAGGGTTTCGCAATCAGGAAGAGGAGTGAGTGGAAGATGTATCAGCATCGCTTAATCAAACCTTGATTGCCAGCAAGCTTACAAAATGAGTACTTGGACTTCAAATATTTCATATTCTGTTTGCTTGCTTCCATGTCAATTATAAGAAACTTTGTTTATAAAGGTTTAGCTATGACACAAATCTGTTAGCAACTTCCAACCTTGCTCATTTTCTGATGCAGAGAAAACTAGAAACAATAATGGTAACAAACACAGAATTTGGTCAATCCCATTATAATATTGCATTGCTGTAACTGCTCTACTTATTCTTCCCAATACTCCATATAAATACTCCCCACGCCACACACTGCAATGGTAGCAAAATAAATGCAAACCCAAGACGTTTTGTCTTTAGAGCTTAATATATTGATATATAGTGGAGCAAAGACTTATGATTGGGCAGACGGTGAAGAAATAACCAATAAAGTATCATGCATCCTTCCAGAAGGAGTGGCCAAGGCAATAAAACCAATGAAGAATGGGAAGGCCCCCTGGGAAGATTAAATTATAACTGAAAAATTGAAAGCAGTTGGGGAAGAAGTAGAGAAAATCCTTACACAGCTCTTTACACGCTGCTTGAAGAACGGGACAATTCCAGAACAATGGAGGAATGCCATACTGTAGTTATTTTCATCCATAAAAAAAGGAGACAAAGAAGACCTCAAGAACTATAGAGCAATCAGTCCACTTCCAATTACTTACACGATTTTGATGAAGATACTCAATAATCGGTTGCAACAGACTCCGAACTTTACTCAGCCTAGAGAACATATGGAATTTCGCAGTGGATACACCAAAATAGACCACATCCAAGTCGTACAAGAAGTGATTTCCCAAAGTAATGAATACGATCTAACACTTAGCTTAGGATTCATAGATTGCAAAAAAAGCATTTGACTGTGTCTACACCTCAGCAGTTTTAAATGCATAAAATTGTTCAATTTATTCCCATTTTTAGATATATTTGTCCATTGGATTGAAGCAGGGGGTCTCTGGAGCTGAACACCATTAATTTCAGCTCCGGGGACTCCCTGCATCCTGAGATACCTTTGTATGGGGTCCCTGGAGCTGAAATGAATGTGCTTCAGCTCCGAAGTTTAAGCGCTCCGGTCCAAGGTTTCTCAATGAACTTGCCCTTACGTGGCTGTTGTGGCCATCTTGGTTCCTGGCAAATCTCTTCCTGGACTTGGTAATTGGCTGCACCTGTTCCTGGGCTTAAATAGCAGTCAGTGACTCCCAGGCCCTGCCCGTGCATGGTATGCTATCCCATGTGTTCTTGGCCCCCTTGAGTCCCTCTTCCTGAAGCCTTCCCTGTTCCTGAAGCCTTCCCTGTTCCATTGGATTCCCTGGTGCTAACCCTAGTCTGTGACCCCGATCACCACTCCAGTGCCACGTGCTTTGACCCCAGCCTGTATCCTGACTTTGTACCTTTGCCACCTGCATTGACCTCTGCCTGGATCACGACTATGACTGCTCTAACAGGTATCTATCTCCTGGCTCTGGTCGGTGATCACATACCCCTACCTCAGCTAAGCGGGTCCGTTTACTATAGGAGACGAGCACCGTTATACAAAGACCCCTTGCTTAAAACTTAAGCAAAAAAGAAAAGAAAAAACGCTGCTTGGATTGCTCCTTTAAGAAGACCGTGTTGAAGAAGCGTATATTGATATTATAAAAAACATTTATGAGGAAGAAATATCAACCATTAGATTACACACGGGCTTAAAGCTAATGCGGCTGCCCCCGCAGTTTAAAAATAGCCGCGGGCGGCGTGCGGCTGTCTTCGGCCGTTTTCGGCCGTTTTTCCCGTGCCTCGGGCGCTTTCAATAGTAAGCGCCATTAGCGCTTATCTATTGAAGAGGCCGCCGCGCGGGAAACTCTGTTTTAAACGGAGAACAGACCCGCGGCTAGCCCGCTATGCACCCGGCAAGCTTTAGAATAAAGCTTGCCGGGACAGTACATGAAGATACACGCAAGATAAGGATCAGCAAAGGAGTGCAGCAGGGAGAAACCATGTCTCCAAAGCTTTTTACAGCAACACTTGAAGAATTGTTCAAGACATTAAATTGGGGGGGGAAAGGGAATCAAAATCAACAGTAAATACTTGGGCCGCCTACAATTTAAAAATTACATTGTTATTTTTGCTGCAAGTGCAGAAGACCTCCAGCAGCACATCAGAGAACTTGCTGCAGCAAATAAGAAAGTGGTCGTCCATATGAAGCTCACCAAGGCCAAAGGTGATGTTCAACAGTTGTGTCAACTCTGCAAAGATCGAAATAAATGGAAAAGAACCAGGAGAATATTATTTCTACATTGTACAGCAAGTAACAATGGATGGGAAACTTTGGGAAATAAATCAACAGGAGAATGAAGATGGGATGGAGGCATTTGGAAGAAACAAGACGATATTTCAAGGGAACCTTCCACTATGCCTCAAGAGTAAAGTTTTCGACCAGTGTATTTTGCCTGTACTCACGTATGGATGTGAAACTTGGACCCAAAATGCGAAAATAATTAAGAAGCTTCAGACAATACAAAGAAGTATGGAGATGCTGGGCATTACCCGAAGAGACAGGAAATGAAATGAACGGGTTCGAAACAAGGCAAAAGTCTGTGACATTATCACAGGGGTGAAGAAATTAAAATGGCAGTGGGATGGACATATTGCAAGAATGTCCATTGTTGGACAAAGATGGTACTCTACTTGACTGGGCTCCATTGGAAATTAAAAGATCAAGCGACGACTAAAAGTGAATGGAAGAAAGAAATCAGAAAATACGTTGGCGCAACAAGGCCTGAATAAGATGATGATATCTCTGCCTAAGTCAATAAGTATATATAAATGGGATAGCCACTATCGCTCATTAACAGGCACTTACATTTAGGGATGATATTGGCTTTAACACTGTAGTGTATATTCTCCTTATATGTAACTGAAGGAGTCATTTAGAAAATCCTTTACAATAAAAAGCCTTTCAAATCTTGACAGTCTTTAATGCAGTATGCCAACCCTTGTTAAAAAAATGTAGACTTTAGCACAAAATGCCCTGACATCATAGCCCTGCTTGCATTATTTGAATGGTATCATTATTGTAATCGTGGTAAATCCTTTTATCTATGCTGTGCAGCCTTCTGTTTCACGGTCCCAGGGTTGATTGTCATGTGCGACAGTGTCACTCCAGTGGAAGTGAATAATATTTGGGAGTCACACAATTAGATTCTGTTATTTGACCATAAAATAGCCATTTGTTGTAAGATGAAACTTACTTTAACTTCAAACCATTGACATTGATAAAAGCTTCATGTGAACTGCCCACTAAAGTAAAAAAAGGTAGAATATGAAGAGACTTATAAAAGGTTTGGTTGCATTAGTTCCAGAATTCATAATCACCAACTAGGTTCCAAATGTTAGTGTGCCAGCTGCGAGATACTTGCTTTGTATTTACAGCAAACATAATGGCCACTGGCCAGGCTATATACAATGCCAGAATACTGACATTGGCCTTTTTACCCTCTTTTGTGTCTACAGTTTTTGGTCTTGTAGTCAACAAGGAGCCAAGATCACAAGTTTAAGCATTCATAGTGGCTCTTCCACGTGTGCAGTTAATTGAGATGCTGAACTTGGAAGTATGGTGACATTTAGAGGATGTGTGGGGATAAAATAAAAATTCAATTTGTAAAAGCGACAGGGAATCTGAAATGGTTTTATAGCCTCAGGTTTACTTATTGACAAAACAAAATGGGTGAACTTGTTCCTTGTATGTCCCATCCTGTGCTGGATAATTCATGCCAGATCAGATACTGTATGGAAAGAGTACACCAATATTTTGCATTTTGGCAATCTACATGTGTGCTGAATGTTGTACTAAGGAAATGTAATCATTTACATATAACTGTGAATAAGAGCGACACATCGTTTAGGCATGAATGTTCTTCTCACTTGTTTACTAAACTAACAGCAGTGAGCTGACGGATTTAATGATGTAAAGTAAATAAACTAATAATCCGTGTGTGTACTTAATAATTACATGTGTCAGAATGGAACAATTATTGCCACCTAATTTGCTGAATCTGCAAGGCAATCAAACAGAAAACTTCCAAGGATCTAAGTAGCAGTTTGAGATATTAATAATTACAAGAAAAAAACATCAAGAGCGGAAAATGATCCGTCTTCAGGGATCTCGCCCCATAGCTCAGCAAAGGGGCAATTTATCAAATCCTCATTTTCATTATTATATGATAAAATACATTCATAACTTTGATGAATGTGAGAATAGCTAAAAAATGACCTTGTTCCCAAGACGCAATCTTGTAAAACCCATTTTAACATCTAATTTTCACTGTAACGTGAAGAGAATTTCAGAACTATCAATTCTGTAAGTGAAAACAATTCACTTACAATTGGCATGCTCCGATGTGGGTAAATGTCACCATTAGTTAAACAAATATGTTGGACAGACAACCTTATTATGCAATACCATGCAACAACTCTATGTCGGAATACTTAGTCTTTGTATGTAGTTGTTAGAATGTAAGTGATGGGTAGAAACGTCTTACCCCTAAACCTGAGTGATAAATGAATATATGTCCCCCTGTACCTGTTAAACATGCGTGGGTGATGTCACAACATGCCACTCTGTGACACGATTACAGATTTGTAACTCATTATGCAGAGGAGATGACATCACATGATATTCTCATCTAAATTTTAATTTTGGTTTAATTCTTTCTCAGGCATGCCACTGAACAATAAATAACCCTCAAGAAAATGCCTTTGAAACTAGCTCTAAAAAAAAAAAATGTTTACAAAGTTGTCACAGGGGCCATATTTTATTCCCACCTCTGGCAGATAGCTGCCCTTATCTCGAGACTCTATCAGCAACATGCAACCCATCTGGCACATTTTAGTGGGCCAAACAGGATAGGTACTCCAAATTAAGCTCTCTTTGAAGATCAGCACAAACCCGGAAAAAGTCCTGACCTGTTGCAAACCACACATATGGTATTTTTAAAATAAAACTTCAATCACATTAACCACTGAAGAGCTAGATGGATTAAAATACATAATATCTCATGATATTATCATGGCAACATGTAATAAGAAAACAAGAATGGCATGAAACTATGTAAGTAACTAAGAGGAGATTTTGAAAAGATGAATGCATGTCTGGGTAATGCGTTTGGTTAAATATATGGATTTTCTATTGACAAATGCTTCGTAATAATAAGGAAGGTTTGTTAGAATGCTCAAATACCCAGCTGTAGAATAATGAATCAATCCAAAAACAGAGGTAGGTATATATATATATAATGTGAGTTAGTCCATAAAGCAGAATAAAGCCATGAATCCCTGAAAACCGAAAGTGTGTGTGAGAAACTCACCACAATCAATTTCATTGGGGGCAATAATATAGCATAAAGGCAAATAGACTCACGGACACCTCCTTGTTTGGATGACGTGCTGCTGCTAGTAAATCCAAGGTAGATGCGAGAAGAGTAGAGCACCGTCAAAAACTGGAGTCAGGAGGGGATCCAAATAATCAAAAAAATCTTTATTGGAGTAAAATAAGCACAGGAAAACACCTCCTACGCGTTTCGAACAGTAGTTCTTTGTCAAGGAGTGTCTAGGGGCCTAGTCACGAAACTTCGATAAGTGACTTAAAGATTGTTAACTGCACTTTTTAGTGATTTTGCATGTGTAGCTATTCACAAAGCTTCGATAACATGACAATATTGCTTGGAAATTGCTTTTTAAGTAGCGTTAGCACTTACAAGCCGTGCAATAACTCAAAAAATGCCCAAACTCTAATTTTTTTGCGAGCAACTGCTATTCACAAAGCTCCGATATGTAAATCGCGGGTTAAACACTCGCTTTTTTTTCCTCGCCACCCATCGGAATTGGGATTTGCATATAACGGAGTTTATTTTATTTTGCCTAAATAGGATTGAATCCAGGGGTCTTTGGAGCTGACCCGTATTCATTTCAGCTCCAGAGACCCCCGGCATCAATCCTAGGCAATTAAAATAAATTTTTAGCACAGCTTTATTACCTTAGTGGCCAACTGCTAAGGTAATGAAGGGGTTTAATAGATTTACCCGGTTTGTTGGTGGTAGAGGGGGTGGGGGAAGCTTGTAGTCACCCCAAGGTGGGTGGCTAGGCCTCCCGGGAGGGTTCTGGGAGGAGTTAACCCATTCATTACCTTAGCGGTTACCAGCGCTATGGTAATGAAGGGGGTAACCCCTCCCACGAGGCATTCCCACCCACCCTGTCTACCACCAACAACACCACACAGGAATGTTGATTGTTCAAGCCATCCTATTGATCAGCAGCATACCCTCAATCACAAGGACAAAAAAGGATGTGACATCACTTTAAGGGATGATGTCACATCCTTTAAAATTAATGGAACATATCACATGGTACAGGAACCAATGGGATTGTCTTCAATCCCATTGGCTGTAATATCATGATATGAGCCATGTGGTTTTAAGGATGTGACGTACCTCCCTTGAAGATGACGTCACAACCTTTAAAAAAAAATGACGGTCACATGATACAGCGTCCAATCGGATTGGAGCTGTACCATCTGACCACAAAATTTGACGTCAGAGGCCCTATATAAGGCCTGTTCCGTCTTATCTTAGCTGAAGAAGACAACGAGGCAACTTCCGTTGCTGGATATACCATGGGGAATGGATTACAAGTAAAGAAGATGGAAGATAATAAGAAAATAATTACAGAAGAAAATAATTACAGAAGAAGATGGAAGAAAGAAGATTTTTTTTTACCTGATGCTGATCTTCGTGGAGGATTGAGGCGGATTGCGGTGGATGATGTTGCGGGTCGAGAGCTTCCGTATATGCTGGGATTCGGAGGGTGAAGACTTCTAGAGGTAAGATTAATAGTGAATGTATGTAATTGTCTTCAGTTTTTTATTGTATTTTTTTCTTTTTATGTTTTTGATTGCCCACTGACTGCTAATGTATTAATCTGTGCCTCTTTAGGGTCCAGATAAATACAGGGACAGACAATGCATTTTTTGGCAAATGCTTGTTTTGAATGGATTGATATTTTATCTATTTATGTTTATTGTTTTGACTAAATAGTTATGTATTTGGATGGTTTGTTTTTATTACATTTTTGGATTGGTTAGCGGTTTTATTTCTTTAATTGTTTTGTTGGTTAGGTTTTTTCTTTAATTGTATTCTAGTATTTTGGGATAACATAATATTTATTTTTTTGCGGTTTTGGTGTTAGATTAATTTTATTGATGTGTAGTTGAGGCTTTTTAGTTCTTTTATTCTTGTGGTATTTAGGTGCTTGTTTATTTCTTTAATTGTTGTGTATTTTTGTGCTTGATTATTTTTTTAATAGGTTTGCCATTGACTGCTATAGTGACTTATCATGCCCATATTATATGGGTATGATGTACCACTGTGCCAATCAATGGATTAAGGGTGGGTAAAGTGGCCCCAGGGTGGGTGAATACGCCTCCCGGGTGGGTAACAGGGGGAGGGGTTTAACACCTTAATTACTATAGCAGTTATTAACCCCTAAGCTGATTAAGGGGTTAGGGGACATTAGATTGTATTTTTTATTTTACTCTTGCTGCCAACAGAGAACATGGACCTGGAGTATGGCGATGAGGACACCCTTCATCACGTGTCACGTGATAGGGGCATTTAAATGCATAGGAGATACCGTCACCCCATAACGGGGCCTGTATCTCAGGAAGCATGGGGTCCCAGACCTGAAATCAACGTGTTTCTGCTCGTGAGACCCCCTTTTCACGTACACTAGTATTACATTTTTTATAAAAACCCTGTGATCACTGGAGAGATATATGCAGGGAGAGGCAGCTATCTTTGTGCAGCTGGGCATGATCACAGCAGAACGCACGGGTGAGAACTTTTGAGAGAGGCTGAGATCACATCGCTGCTCATCGTGCATTTTGGTAATTTTGCTATCAGATGGCTTCAGATTCTTTCTGAATACCGTGATAACTAAACTGACAAAACCTTCGGCAGTAACATGCCTGTGACAGGGTGAATGAACGTCACCAGCTCTATGCCTGGCAGACAGATGTGTAGGTATGCAGTGCAGCAGTGACGAGGTTAATTTTCAGCTGGGAAGCTCCTGACAATTAGAGTGGTCCTAACTGCATAATCAAGGTGTTTTAAAACCCCCAGGCTGTACACACATGAGGGCTGGCTGGTCAAGAGATAGGACTGAAACGCTGAAATAGATTACTGCTTTAAGGTCTGTTTTTCCAAATGCATGTTTGATGAACCGTCTGGGTTTTTGTATGCTGAAAAGAAGCTTTTGTTTTGTACGCTGAAAAGAAGCTGTTTTGTTTTTTTGTATGCTGAAAAGAAGCTGTTTTGTTTTTGTGTGCTGTAATTTTAAGGCTCAATAAATAGCCTTATCCAAAAACCCCGCGTGTGGTTGCATGTACCCTGCAACCATCCCAAACGTGAGATTTTATCAAGGCTACAAGAATAGGCCCCTAAGTGTTTTTCTATCTATGACAAAACTTGGGGGCTGGTTTAGATTTGGCTACTGAAATGGTAGCGCAAACACTAAGTGGTGATTCACGCCTAGTAAAAATAAGACCCTGATTTTAGAGTTTGCCAAAAATAGCCACAAAGAATGATTGCGTGGGAATGCTTTACTATAACTACTCGACAGGTGGAGCGGTGATGTCTCTATGCAATATTTATATAAATTAGTGCAGTTTGGGCATTAACATGTTATATTGCATGTTTCTTATAACAGCGGACATTTTAGAGTGTTCTTATTAATATAGGACTTTTTCTTAATTATAGGACAACAACGACCAAGTGCAAACCTAGCTACACTATCAGAACTACTAAAGGTGAGCGAGGTCAGATTTTGGAATCTGACACATGAACCGCACCACCTGTAATTAGAACCCACTATTTCTAGCAGTTTATTGGAAGCTATGGCTGCACTAGCTGCTTTTTTCAAAAGCAGGAGCTATTTGGCAATGATTGCTCTTCAGAAAGGTAGACACTCAAACATACCTTCAAACAATTGGTACACCTGAGATACCTGAGAAATCTCTGGGTGCTGGCAAAATTGCATAAATTTGCTCAATTTTTTTTACAACGTGTTTATATTTTAAAATTTGTCCATGAATTGAATATTGTCTAAAACTCCACGAATAATTTGCGGATCGAATTTAGATACATTCACCCATCTGTAATCATAAGCCCAGTCAAATTATCCAATGTGAATCTAGCATTTAAGGTTTGCACAGAAATAAGCAACTCCGTCACTAACCCGTTCCATTGGCTGAGCTAAGGATCGCAACTCCGTCATTAAACCGTTCCATTGGCTGAGCTAAGGATCGCAACTCCGTCACTAAACCGTCCCATTTGCTCAACTCAGGATCGCAATTCCGTCACTAACCCGTTCCATTGGCTGAGCTAAGGATCGCAACTCCGTCACTAAACCGTTCCACTGGCTGAGCTAAGGATCGCAACTCCATCACTAAACCGTTCCATTGGCTGAGATGAGTATCGCAACTCCGTCACTAAACCGTTCCACTGGCTGAGCTAAGGATCGCAACTCCGTCACTAAACCGTTCCATTGGCTGAGATGAGTATCGCAACTCCGTCACTAAACCGTTCCACTGGCTGAGCTAAGGATCGCAACTCCATCACTAAACCGTTCCATTGGCTGAGCTAAGGATCTCAACTATGTCACTAAACCGTCCCATTCGCTCAACTCAGGATCGTAACTCCTTCACTAAACCGTTCCATTGGCTGAGCTAAGGATCGCATTATTGGTGTTGGTACATTTTTTAGATTACAATTATGGGAACCAGTCAGTGCTTGTAGGAAAAATTGCAATGCAAACTTTGTGTTGTGTTAATAAGGAAAGCCATGTATTTAAAACTTTTACATTTTTATACTGCATTCACCTTTCCATCTCACTAACTATGTTATACTGAATTTTAAGCAAAATAGTACATTAGTGGATAAATCATCAACAAACATTTTTAAGAGTGAGATTCGGATTTCAGTTACACAAAAACATGAGATAGATCTGAAGAGCTTGTGTCATTGTATTAATTTCCTCATAAGATACACCGTCACTTTTTTTTGTGGGGTCTTTATTTCTGTAACAAGAGCACATAATGTCACCTTTAAAAAATAAGTAAATAAAACAAATTGCACAATTGGCAATTTTTTTAGAAATTGGCCAATTTTTGCCAATTTTTAATTAAATGTAAAAAAAAAAGAAGCCAATGCACATTATTCACAAACCAGCAAATAGTTTTTTTGCAGAATGTTGCCATTGTTCTAAATTGTATCTAAAGCCCTCTCCCGCCTTAAACCTTTCTCACTGACTGCCCCGCACCTCTGGAATGCCCTTCCCCTCAATACCCGACTAGCACCCTCTCTATCTACCTTTAAGACCCACCTTAAGACACATTTGCTTAAAGAAGCATATGAATTGCACTGTGGATAATCCTGGACACATGATACATAAAGCTTGGCCCCCTGCAGACGCACTTACTAGAATTCCCTCCTACTGTCTCTGTACGTTCTCCCTACCTACCAATTAGATTGTAAGCTCCTCAGAGCAGGGACTCCTCTTCCTTAATGTTACTCTTATGTCTGAAGCACTTATTCCCATTACCTGTTATTTATATTATTTGTTATTTATATGATTACAACATGTATTGCTACTGTGAAGCGCTATGTATATTTATGGCGCAATATAAATAAAGACATACAATTGTTCTGTAAACTTACTCCTCTTTAAAAAACAGAACATTTTTCAGAGTTCGCCACCACGTCTCTACTCTTTAATTTCTAACATCATTTTATTCACAAGTTAGCACCAAAGTTTGGGTCACTTTTTTTTACCCACCATAATTTATTTAAGCTGTGGTTGAAACCTATCCCAGCTTCAATTTGCAAAGCCAGTTTAACCAGCTTCACATTAATGAACCCCAAATGGTCGAAATAGCTGTCTGTGAGTAGGTTTATGGCTATGCATCTTAACCCAGTCTGTGCTGAAAACTTGTATAATGCGGCAGGCATAAGCTTATAGGCGTCCATGTTAAAATAGATTTGAGGGAAAAGGTGACACTGTGTGCTTATTTGCATGTAATTTCCCAGAATCCCTTGCTGCAGTAGCAAGCACTGTATGCTAGGACATAATAGAGAAAAGCAGGTTTGCAAACCTGTCTGAGATATATGAATGTTCTCACAAGTGATTTTTTCATTTGTGGTCCCCTTAGGGGAATTCAGCGGCAATATGCCATGCATTTGTGAAATAAACTCCTTGCTACTGTATGCTTCATCGTGTCATTCTTTGTGACCAAGCAATGACAAATTAAATCATGAAGTGAGCCACTGTATGTTCTCACATCTATATTAAAAGGCATAAGTGAGCTGCAACATCCTAGTGGAATAGAAGACAACACAAATTTGTTTTAGGTTTAAGATTAAAGAATACAAGCAAGTACAGCTTGCAGAAGCACAAAGGGGCTTCGCAAACAGAGAACAGTTTTTGCTTTGACAACAGATCAATAAAACCACAATTCCACTTGCAGTATTTGATGGACACACAGGAGATCTGGAAAAACAACAAATGAAGAAAACTCATTTTTTTGTCAAAAGCAGTAAGATCACAAGGAAAGGAAAAATAAAGACCTTTTTTATTTTACATTTTCTTCCAAAGGAAAACGATGTTTACTTACCCATGAAATGTAATTTGAGATGATGGCCATAGGGTCATATCTGTTTGACCTTTTTCAACGCAATGAATCAAGACCCTTAATTTGCTTTTTTGGATTGCTATATGCCATCTTCTATTGTATTACCCAGTGCTTTCACTTTTTTTTAATCTGCTGTGAAAATGAACACCTAAACATGGTTCATTACAGGCAGTCCTCTGTTATCCGACGCAATGCGTTACTCAAAATGGCGTCGGATAGCGAAACGTTGTAAAGCGAAACCCGTTTTCCCATAGGAACACTGTTTAAATGAAAGGTTCCGTTCCCGAAGATATTTTTAATGCTAAAATACACAAAATATTTTACTCAAACAATAAAATTATGCAGCACACACATACATTATGATGTAAAGATTCTATTTATTGAATCCAGAACTGTATAATAAAACTGTTAGACATGTTTAAAGGCCTAAATACAGAACTAAACCCTCACACAGACTGATCTGGATGATTTCCCTGACTGCAGCTTTCTGATTGACATAATGTTACAACTTTGCAAAGCGTCGTAAGAGCGTCGGATAAGCCATTTTGGCGTCGTAAAACCGGCCATAGGGATGCATTGGACAGCGTCGGATAAGCCATTCGTCGTAAAGCGAAGCGTCGTAAAACGAGGACTTACTGTACTTAATTCATCACCTTTGTAGTACAGTTTGCATGTAGTATATAATGATAACCTTATAGCACAAAATGTTTTAGAAATACCACATGTGGGAATAATGACAGTAAGGATTTTAAATATCATCCAATAATTACCCAGATGTAAAAGAGATGAAAAAAGGTCCCAGTTTATGAAACGTCTCGTTCAACTTTTAAAGAATTAGTTAAGTCTTGAAACATTCAACTTAGGACTATTTGCTGATTCAAAATGTTTATTTTTCAAATGAATCAGCCCAGCAAATTTTCTTCATTATTTTTAAAGTTTTATTTTTAAAAAATTGCTCTCATTTTCACAAAAGTTGGAATGAAATATGTGCTCCAAGTAACAAATTTTGGTGAAGTTTCAAATCTTTGCAACATTTTTTCTTCAGATTCACATTCAAAGGGTTAAATATCTGTACTGTATAATCATTCAAGCCTTAACGAAATCATTAAATCCTTACATGATAACCTAATTGTCATTTAATTGGTGCAGAATAATAAATCCAGGTTGGGCAAATCCTACGGTATAATATAGAGATTGACAAAATCGGGTGTGTGAAATCAGAACCAATACAAAATCCAAACCCTTAAGATACTAGAATCAAAACCCAAAATATTTTGAGTGAAAACGACCAGGCCAAGTGGCCATGTCTACAGTGACGTTGAAAATATGCGGTGTTTATCGGCGCTTATCTATCTATCTATCTATCTATCTATCTATCTATCTATCTATCTATCTATCTATCTATCTATCTATCTATCTATCTATTTATCTATCTATATATCTTTATTTGTTATTATTTGAAGTTGTTATATGATTTTAGTTTTATTTGACTTGTTTTATTATTGAAAACTTATTTAAAGCATGTTATTATGCTTTTTAATGCTACTTAATCATTTTCCTAATTTTTGTGTTTTTACTATAATTTGGAAAAAATCTAAAACCAAAATGGAAACCAAAAACAAATTGACTTTTGACAAACACCCAAAAATATGTTAAGATCCTGTATCCAGCTCCATCTCCGATCCAGGAGATGTTCCTTCCATTCGTCCTCATTTCCGCCTCTCCACCACGCAGTTCTTCATGAAATTGGACAGTCTCGAAGCTCATAGTGGAACAGACTAAATAGGAATACATGGTCAAGCTAAATAAAACAGGCCCAAAATAAAACACAGTATTACATCGAAAAAAAACCCATTACAAACGCCCCCAAAATTGAGTGGCACACCCATGCCCTGTGGGCATGAGCTTAGACAGGAAGAAATCGCAGAGCACTGACGGATTTTCTGAATTCTAATTTATTAAAGCCAAAAACATACAACGTTTCGACCTAGTGGTCTTTCTCAAGCGATATAGAGTGGCATAATGATAATGTCCTGTACAATCCCTTTTATATTCCCACCATACCCACAATACCCTTCGTGTATTATCCTTGATGATTAGCAGGTGTGCTGCTGCACAAAAAACTCCCTCTGTTCAAAAGATCCCATCATGTCTTGACAAATGAGGGGGCGTCAGGTGTTGTTCCAGTGCATGAGTCATGGCCGATTCCTCTGTGTGGTACGTTCCCAGCATCTGATGAGCTCCGTCAGCATCTGGTGCTCTCCCTCGTCGGGTTATGTATCCGGGCATCAGCCGTGCGCGATCCACACTTTGTTCCGAACGGGCCTCCTCCTGTGACGTCATTGGCTCCTCCTTCCTTGCAGAGGCAGTCATTGGCTACATCTGCAGTGTGTGTCATCCCCTGTGTTCAGCAGAATTGTCATCCAGATGTATGGAGAAAACAGACAGGAGAAGGCTAAATCAGCACATAGGATAATACAAACTGACTTAATGCGTAAAGTGATTAAAGAACTGGAGGCCGTTTGTAGAGCAATATGTTATTTATGCGTGAATAACATGCTTAACTGAGTATATCAAAAGGTGAGACTGTCTAGGGAACCAACCTATTAATTATCCGAATAAATGCAGATAGTGGCAGCAACCCAAATCACCAAATGCTTATCTTCCAAAAAGCAATTGAGTGACAAAAAATCATTTAACCCATTAGGGTATACTGCATACAAAGTATAAGTCCAATAGGATTCTCTCTGGAGCAATGATATATCCTTCTCTTTTCCTGGACAGGACATACGTATCTGCACATTAATTTTAGTGATGACACAGCATGATTAAAATCCCTACAATGTTTTATCAGAGCCGTTTCTTCAGTGCAATGGTTAATTTTGCTTCTGTGCTCTATAAACCTGGTTTTTAACATCCTGCCAGTCTTACCCACGTAACAGAGTCTTAATCAGGTAAATGACATTTGTGGTAGTGCACGTGATCCATTCCTTAATTGTAAAAACTTGACCAGTCCTCGGATGATGGAATTGATCCCCAGTGTTAAGACTGTTACATACACTGCAACTGTAGCACTTGTAACAGTCTGCCATGGGCAGACTTAAGAAATGTGAAGCAGAATAGTGTAGTCTGTTGTCAGCTCTAATGAGAATGTTTTGTAAGTTTTCACCCCTTTTGTAAGCAAACTTCGGGTGGTTATTGCAAATTTTGTTAAGAACTTCATTGGTCTGTAAAATTCTCCAATGTTTTTTTATGGTAGCTTTGACAAAACTACTGGCGGTGGTGAATTTGCTTACAAAAGTCATTCTTTCATCTGTCACATATGAGAAGATATGAGTTTCTTCAAAATCAGTCATATAGAGATTAGCATAAGAAGGCGACACATTGCTGCCCATGGCAGTACCTGCAATCTGTAAATAAAAACTGTGTTCAAATTTGAAATAATTTTTATAATGCCACTATGCCAGGCAATATGCAACCTGCCAATCACCAAAACAAGCCACAAAATAAAAACACATTAAATTTAAATCTCAAAAATGCCCCCCAAAAAATTGATTGGCAAAGTGGCTTACAATTAGATTGTAAGCTCTTCGGAGCAGGGACTCCTTTTCCTAAATGTTACATTTATGTCTGAAGCACTTATTCCCATGATCTGTTATTTGTATTATTTGTTATTTATATGATTGTCACGTATATTACTACTGTGAAGCGCTATGTACATTAATAGCGCTATATAAATAAAGACATACATACAATTGATTGGCACAGTGGCACACCATGAGCTGACACTATGCCAGGCAATATGCAACCTGCCAATCCCCAAAACAAGCCTCAAATTAAAAACACATTCAATTTAAATCCCCCAAAAATGCAAATAAACAAATTGATTGGCACAGTGGCACACCAGCTGCCACTATGCCAGGCAATGGGCAACCTGCAAAAAAATAAATACAGTACATGCATCAAATAAAAACCACATTGCATTGCCCAAAAAAACCAAAAAATCCAATAAACCAATTGATTGGCACAGTACCCCACCAATCTCTTATGGGCATGGTCTGTCACTCTGTCAGTCAATGTGCAACTTGCAAAAAATATATACATGCATCTAATAAAAAATACAATTCTGTACATTTGAATTAATAAAACTGCCAATACAGTACCAACCCCCCCAAAAGCCTGCAAATAAAATCACAAGCACCAAACAAAAGACATTTACATTGGAATACAAAGTTATAGTATACCAATGCAAATGCCAACCTAAAAAGAAAAAATACAACATTAAATAAAATACAATCCATCTTTTTCTTACTTTTTGATGTCTACACCTACCGAATCCGACTCCAACAGCAACACCAGGAGCAATAACTCCTGGTCCATCATTCAATGCTCCTCAACAGCCACAGTCCACAGGTAAAATCTTTCATTCTTTTCTTTCTTTTCTTTTCTTTTCTTCATCTGTAATTTGTAATCCATTTGGGCTCTTCTTTACCTTCATCTGTTCTTGAACTGTAAATCCAATTGGGGGGAGATGTTGCCTCTTCATCTTCTTAGTTCCAAATGAGACTGCACAGGTCCTATATAAGGCCTGGGACATCACATTTGACTGACAAATGGTTCCCAGCCATCTGATTGGCTGGGATAACCATGTGACAGGGTTTTTTCCCCCTTAGGATGTGATGTCATCAAAAGGGAGTGGAGCCAGCCTAAAATAAGAAAGGCTCAGCTTCCTTTCCCTTTAAGCCAGTCCTAAATCTGCTCCATATCCTAAATCTGGAAATGCCTGATTTAAACTTCTACCACGTGAGTGGGCATTCATCCGTGTGCTATTATTTAAATTGTTTATTACACATTTGCACTATGGTTTTCTTTCCTTTTTACATGCCTGAGGGGAGCTTTGTGCTTCAGAGTGTTTTTGTTATTTTGGTGATTGGCAGGTTGCATATTGCCTGGCATAGTGGCAGCTCATGTCCACAGGACATGGGTGTGCCACTGTGCCAATCAATTTTTTTTTGGCATTTGTAATGGGGTTTTTTTCTATGTAATATTTTGTTTTATTTTGTGCCTGTTTTTGTTAGCTTGACCATTTATTGCTATAGTGATATATATATATATATATATATATATATATATATATATATATATATATATATATTATATTATATGGGCATGCTTTAACACTCTGCCAATCAATTGGTGGAGGTTGGGGATGGTGGTTAGGCCTCCTTGGTGGGTATTAGGGGAGGGTGGGTTAACCCATTAATTACTGTAGTAGTTACTAACTGCTAAGGTGATTAATGGGTTAGGGGCTATTAGTTTGTATTTTTTTTTATTGTACTGTTGCTGACAACGGAGGACAAGAACGGTGATAGGACGAGGACAGCCTTCATCCTGGCATGGGTAAGTGAAAGTTGTATTTACGTTATGCTTGCTGGGTACTGTTTTATTTTACATGGGCAAATGTACTATTATCCATATCTGGATAATAGTAATTTTGCTCATCACTGTACTGTATGTGTTAGGGTGGTTGTTGGGGTACCGGTGGTGGGGTGTGTATTGGTACAGCAGGTATTGCAATGTTTATGGTGGGTAGAAGGATTGAATTAAGGGGGTAATAGCCCCAGGGTGGGTGAACGCGGGCCCCCGGGCCTTGCTCAGGCTATAGCTATGCTCCTGATTAGCACTATACTCCAAAGCAGCCCCAAGCATAAACTCTCTTATTCCTTCCAAAGAATTCTCCCTTTAATATGCTTTCATAGATGATGCTATCTACTAAACCAAGCATCTCTGCAAAGGTTCCTGGTTATCCAAAGCAGACATCACAGACGCCTTCAAAATACTTCCAATCCACCCTTCGCTCTGGCATCTCCACGGTATTCAAATGACAGGATTCCTACTATTTTGCCATCCACCTAACATTCAACTCCAAAATAAGAACCAAACTATTTGATAACTCTATACAAATATATTCAGGGACAATACAAGGAGCTTTCAAAAGAACTATTCATCCCACGGGCAGTACAAAGGACTCGGGCCATTCCTTAAGGTTGGAGGAAAGGAAATTTCACCAGCAACAAAGGAAAGGGTTCTTTACAGTAAGGGCAGTTAAAATGTGAAATTCATTACCCATGGAGACTGTGATGGCAGATACAATAGATTTGTTCAAAAAAAGGTTGGACATCTTTTTAGTTGGGAAAGGTGTACAGGGATATACCAAATAAGTATACATGGGAAGGATGTTGATCCAGGGATTAATCCGATTGCCAATTCTTGGAGTCAGGAAGGAATTAATTTTTCACCTTAATGGGGTTTTTTGTTTGCCTTCCTCTGGATCAATAAGTATAGATATAGGATAAAGTATCTGTTGTCTAAATTTAGCATAGGTTGAACTTGATGTACGGAAGTCTTTTTTCAACCTCATCTACTATGTAACTATGACTTCACTGAATCACTATGCTAGTTTTTACTAAACTCATCCTGCTGCCCCATAGTAATCCATCTTCTGGATGACTTTCTCCTCATATGTCCCTCAGATACTCCTCCAGATAGTCTCTAAAGACTAACCAAGTTATTCCTCAAACTTCCATAGATTTCATTGGAATTATCTTAGATTTTGAAGCCATGGAACCAAGTTCCCCCTGGACTAAGTCCATTGCATCCATAACTTAGTCAAATCATTTTCAGCAAGGCATTCCTGTTCAAAGCAAGAGCTCCAGTCACTTCTAGGCCACATGAACTTCACCATGCATATCATTCAGAGAGACCTTTTAATTTCATACCTTCTCGCTCTCCTCTCACTCCCTGATACACTTTAAACCTTCCCCATAAGTGCCGTAGCTAAATTCCAAATATTGAAAAGTTCCTTCATGCAGAAGATGAAGTAAATTCGCAAGACTAAGGTGTAATTCTTCTTGTAGCTTCGTCTTTTTAGGCATTCGCTCCAAACTTGACCCCAAACAGTCCTCGAACGGAAATCTTAGAAAAAAAGATTTAAAAAAAGAAGAACGCACTAGAAGTTAAAAGATATAAATTATTTTAATAAAGGTAAGTATGCATAACTTACATGTAAAATTAATTTAAACTGTTCACGGATATTGCAGTGGATTTAAGCATCACTGTCCATTGATCGACAGCAAGGGATTCTGGAAACCAGGTCCCCCCCCCCCCCTTTCCCGAATAGCAAAAGACGCTGTCTGGAATCCTAGTCCTAGTGATAGTGATTATGTAACGATGCGGGGGGAAAACACTCAATCTTAAAATATGTATGTGTATTTCAGCGTACATATAGCATAGCCTCCTGGCCGCTATGTCTTTTCCTGGGCCCTACCAGGTTAAGCCCTGTTAGGTGCAGGCAGTGGTTGGGTTAATTCCTTCAAATGGGCCTTGTGTGCTTTTGCAGCCTTGGATAAGTAGCTGTATCCAAGGGTGGGCCTTAGCAACTGCAAGAGAGTGCCGACCTGAGGGGTGGGTACTGATTGGACCACACACTGGATATGAGGGCCTATCAGTATCCAGATCTGGCTTGTTATGAGTCAGAATTACAGCCACGCCCCAAAGGATATAAATACTGGCACTTTCCTAAAGTGGGTATCTCTCTTTCCTCCCTCTGTGGAGTGAGCACCATCTGCCCTCCATCTCATAAAGAGATGTGAGTAGGGGACCAACAGGCCTGACCTGGGCCTAAAGCCTGAGTCAGGGCACTGCCATAAGGGAAGAATGTACCTGCTCTGTTATGTGATCTGCATGCAATAAATACCATGGAAATACAAAGAAGTGTGATTCAATGTCTTGCTGCTGGAAGAAGAAAAGGTGTCAGTATGTTCCACCCCCTGCTATCACAGAGGATCCATGCTGACTGGAGGCGCTGCACCGATGAAGAACTAAGGTAACCCTGTGATCCTGTCCTGTTCTCCCCACACCACCGCGGAGCACTCAACCCTTTTGTTGCCAAACAGGTACAGCACAACCCCTAAAGAAGTAGTCAGAGCAGCATACCCACCCCAATCTACCGTAGGGGGGGGGGGGTACAAGGTCTACATACATATACACATAAAGTGACAATTGCCCTTGCCCTTGTCAAGAGTCAGAGCCTGAAACGTTGAGTCTCTTCGTCCGAGTGTGTCAGCTATGTAAGTTTTTTCTATTTTTGTATTCAGAATTTTCATGTAATTCATTGCAATTGTCACTTTATGTATATGTGCGCTGAAATACAAATACGTATTTGTTTGAGCCTGGTGTCCTCCCTTTCTTAATAACATTAAGATTTAATGTCCCGTCCCCCCCCCCACATCTTTATATATATGTGTTAGGACCAGTAGGTCAGGCCAGAATCTACACTTGTGTTAAGCTTCCATTTTGTCTGATCATAACTAGTTAAGATTCTGTAGTCAGCCTTTTGCTGAAATATAATTCCTAAATGCACTCAGTTTCTGACAAATTATATTTCCTTTCTTCCTGCTCAGGATATTGCTACGATACTTTTTGTATTGTTAGTCTCCTGCCTTTTCAGTCAGAATATAATAAACTGCCTCACTCTCTCTCCTAGAGCCTGGAGGCTGCTGCCTGCATCCAGTCAGGGGAGGACGCCCCCTTCAACGTAAGAAAAACCCTTCTTCCTATGAATTCTTTAACCAATTGTAAATGTTCTGTAATTCATATACAGTAGTTGGAAAGTGGTTAAGCTGCCCTACCCTAGAAGGGGAAACTTCAGTCTAGTAAGCGCTCCGATTGAGCAGGGTTTATTTTTGGTGTATTTCTATGCATGTTGCAGTCCCCTGCTGGGACGGAATAAAACAGACAGAGGCCTGAGAAAATGTATTTGTTGCAGTACCACTGCTTGGGGCTAAGCTTACAGTCACAAGCATGAGTATCTCAATGTATTCCAGTTACAGTTGCAGTCCCCTGCTGGGACGGAATAATGGAGGCAGAAGCCTGAATGTTATACTTTTGTGCTATGTGTTATCTCTTTTTTTTTACCCTAAAAGACTGTGTCATAAAGAGCTCGGACAGATGGAAGAGCGACGTAAGGAAGACGTTTGTCAATAATATATATCTATATCATATTTAAGTTATGGTGGGTGAAAAGGTGACCAAAAATCCTCCACCGTATTGCATATAAAAATATTACTTGTGAGCACATTCACATGTCTTGGACAGGTCTGCAACCCTGCTTTTCACCATTATCACATAGCATACAGTGTTTCCACTGCAGCAAGGGATTCTGGGAAATGACATGCACACAGTGCCACCTTTTGTCCCAAAACCACATTACATGGTTAAACCCTTAAGCCAATGCATGCTGTCTTAAACACAGCTTTTAAACATAACCTGGGATGAGATGCAAAGCCAATAACCCCATATACTGTATATCTCTCTCTCTCCTTGCCTGGCTATAAAGGAGTGTACATCAAGTTGGATATTTACATAGCTGTCCTCAGTCTCTCATACCTTGTGGTGCTGGGTCAGTGCAGGCTGTGCGTGGATATGCAAATAGAATAATGATGGGTGCCAGGAACTTTTGTAGTTGAAACAAGCTTTATTCACATCCATTGATCATGCTCATTGTACAAACAGACCACTTCAGACATTAACGGGTGGCAAATAATAAGAAACCCCAACTCTCTCTATTAGCGTGTCTGAGATCAGATGCATTGTAAGGAACCCCAACCCTCTCTTATAGCCTGTCTGAGATCAGATGCATTGTAAGGCACCCCAACCCTCTCTAATAGCGCGTCTGAGATCAGATGCATTGTAAGGAACCCCAACCCTCTCTAATAGCGCGTCTGAGATCAGATGCATTGTAAGGAACCCCAACCCTCTCTAATAGCATCTGAGATAAGATGCATTGTAAGGAACCCCAACCCTCTCTAATAGCGCGTCTGTGATCAGATGCACTGTAAGTAGCCCCAACCCTCTCTAATAGCGCGTCTGAGATCAGATGCATTGTAAGGAACCCCAACCCTCTCTAATAGCCTGTCTGAGATCAGATGCATTGTAAGGCACCCCAACCCTCTCTAATAGCGCGTCTGAGATCAGATGCATTGTAAGGAACCCCAACCCTCTCTAATAGCGCGTCTGAGATCAGATGCATTGTAAATAATTCTGTATTTGGTACAAGTTTCATATTATCTGAAATGTGCAGGCAACCCTTTAGTGATGCACAGGGATTCCTAGGAAGGAGGAGAGGGAGAACAATTACCGCTGGGATTTTGCATGGTGAGCCGCAGCACCGGCCCACTGTAATCTACAAGGGTCCTCTAACCTTGGAGGCCTCCAGGCATGTGCCTTGTGGGTAATCCGGCACTGGTTTCAGAGCCTATATTTGTAATATTCCGTCTTTTGATAGTATATGTGTTATAGCCTCAAAACAAACATGCACAAATGCCACAATATGCCAACATATTTGATCATTTGGAAAACCAACAAGACGTTGATAAAAAAAATGTAAATCACAAGATTTAGCAATGGTGACTATTTATATAAATCCTACGGAGGATATGTTTGAGATGCTTATCAGGTAGGATCTTGGTTTCATCTAGTTATACATGTAACGGGTATTCCCCCCCCACCCAATCGCATATAGTGTGTGTGTGCGGGGAACCTAATGTTACCTGGTGTGGTGCAGTATACCTGTCAGGCTCACAGGAGGTCAGTGAGAGCCTGGGGTGAATCCTCTGGAACGTTATCGGTTTCAGCGCCTCCACCTGTGTAGGGTTCTAGGGATGTAGAAGGTTGCCTACACAGGACCTGCATAAACAATAACCACATACACAGGAATGTATATAACCACTTTACTGTAACGCAGAATAATCACACACTTATAATACTAATACTTCCCCTAGAGGGTAACTCCACAATATAACTCAGTCCCAAGTCTTTCACTCCACTAGGAGTGTACCTACCCACCACCGTGTACCTCCACACCGTGTCCACAGCCTAACCCCTTTGTCCCGTGGTCAGCGCTGCCACTATGTGTAATGATAATATGTGTAGGATACGTTGGTGCACTTAGGAAGGTACCTGCCGAGTGATCCTGCACTCGGGCCTGCAAGCAACTTCAAAAAGGATCTGCCGCTTGGTGATCCCGTCTGATCCGGTGTTTCCTCGCACGAGGTTCCACCAGGGGCGATCCCACCCTGGAGATAGTCTCTGTCTCTTTAACACAGACTTGAGCCCAAGTCTCTTCACGGGGAGAGCAGCGTCCGCTGTGTCCCTATCTAACACTAGTACTTCTGTGACAGGGTCCCTAGCCTAGGGCCTGTCCCTGTAGCAACACAAACTGGGGAGTTCAAGACCTATCTGGGGCCTAGGGGGTTACTGGCCTAATGCAGTAATTGCTGTGGCTGCACTGCAAGCCACACTGTCGTTTCTTGTCAGAGCACACAGCACTGCAGCTGTGCCACTGACAAGACTCAGATTCAGATTAGGGCAGGTTCCCTACCTAAGGGGCCTTTCCTATGAACTTACCCACTAACCTTGTGGGGAGTGGGGCCTACCTGGGCCTGGGGTTTCTCTGGCCTAGTACAGCAGAGCCCTGCTCTGTGTGCACTACCTTCCCCAATCTCTTCCTGGATCCAACTGACAAAAACCCTGTCTGCACACAACATTGTTGCAACTCTGCAGCATGAGAATCTGCCAGCTCTATTGGCTGTCTGGCTGCCTGTGACCAGGGTGAAAGTGCAGTCCCCAGAGGCTGCTGGGAATTGTAGTCCTTGGCACAGCTCTTTCCTATGGGGACCGCGTGCGTGATCTTTAATGCGCATGTGCGAAGCTGTAATGGCCGCTGCTACGCTTAACTGCACCTGCGCAATCTCCCAGAGCTCCTGCACACTGGCAATGGCCACCGCTACCCTGGCCAACCTCTGCGCATTGCGCGAACCTCGCGCCACAAACAAGATGGCGGTGCCCGCCGGGAGAAGTCGCCGTCCCCTTCCCCCACTGCCACAGGGGTAAGGCAGGGGGCAAAGGAAGATCAGGGGTAGCGGGGGTGACCCCCTTACATACAGTATCTGGAATCATACTGTAAGTCTGGTTTCTTAGTTTTCACATATCACCCATCATTTTTCTCTCTGTGATCATTTAGTATCTGACCTTAACATTACATATGGCAATTTCACTGTCAGAAGCATCTATGATCTTCAAGTTCAAAGGAAAACGAAAGCCTATCTACAAAAAAAATGCAGTGGTACAGTACCAGATTAGCTTGATACAAAGCTACAAAGTATAATGTTTTTCAAGTGTGGGCTTTACCGCTGTATGACGTATCATTTCTCTATGTACTTTGATCTTTGTGAACATCATCCAGAGATATTTTATATTCTTAGAGGCTTCTTTAATGCAGGTCTACTAATATTTGTAAAGCATGTGGGTTTACGAACTCTAAAGCAAAAGGAAATCATCTGAGAACATTACATGGAAAAACTTTCTTGAACTCCATTGTTTTTCTTCACCATCAACTGTCTAATGTTTGTGACGAGCCAATTTCCTTGTGGTACTTATCCGAGGCACTGCTCCAAGCAGTCACCAATGATATTAAATAGTCTTGACTTCACTGATGATATTGCTTTCTTGGAAATCAGCCTAGATGTGTGTAAGAACTCCTACTGTAGTAACGCTTTAGCTTAAATTGTTTGTATGATAATCAATCTTTAAAGCCTTTTGCACTGACTCAAGGAAACAGATCTGTTTATCAATGTCATTTAGAAAAGAACTTTGCTCAAGGGCAATGTTTGCACTCGAGCATTTAAGGACATTTGTATAAACTGTTATTGATTTGCACACTTTGCCGCTTTGAATGTTAGTTCTTTGGACAAAAGGTTATATAATTATTCATAAACGACCTCCATTGGAATACCCACAAGCATGAAACATTAGTTGCATTAATGATCCTACACAGAATAAGTAAAAATACATCTCCATATATTTCAGTTGTTGACTGTGTATCATGTCTGTGAAAATAACATACCTGCACAGTATATGACTAAGCTGTGTAATAGATGATCAGTGTCTGTTTCAATCATGGGTATGTTAAACCACGTGCTAACCCTCAACCATCTGTAACCAAAATGACAATATTTATCAAAGATAAAAAAATTCCCTTAAATACATCTGCTCCTGTGTTCTTTTTGCACCAATATTAAACCAATTTTACAGATGACAGTCTTTGATGTATAACCACCTGTGTGTGTTCTTTTCATAGTCAGTTGAATTCTGTTTCTATCACAGGCAGTAAAAAACAGGCGCCTGTAAGTTTAATGGAAACCTTTGGTAGATCCTATATGCATGAATTATTTGAAGTTGACCGAAGAATGGAAAACATTCGAATTTGAAAATGATAATGCTCTTTGACACTAAAAAAGAGGACTTAATACTGATATGTGGTTTCTTATACACTATCAGAATTTTTTTGTAATGTTTCTCCCTGTCGCCCTGCTAATTTTACAATGTAACCCCTTCTCCCCCCCTTTCCCTCCCACTGCTGATGGATGGAACTACATGCTCTCCACATTTCTCACTATCCCTTTCATCCATTTATTGCCCTGTCTGTTTATTTACTATCCCCTCTGCCATGCCTCCTCTACATCCTTCAGCGGTCTGTGGGGGAGTGCGGGGGGGTGGGGGGCACGGCCATGACAGGACATATCTGCCATGCCTCCTCTACATCCTTTACCTTAGGCTACGTTCTCCCTGCTGGACACGCAGCATGGCGGCGCGTGCAGAGACTACAGCCGTGATCAGCGGTCTGTGGGGGAGCGCGGGGGGGGGGGGGGGGGAGGGGTCACGGCCATTACAGGGCATATCTGCCCTGCCATTGGCTGTGCGCCAACCACGTGACAAAATTCTTGTCTTCCCTGCCAGCGTACGCATCACAGCGCTTTGCGCACCCACACACACCAACTGGGGCCTGCCCCATAGAGGGCTGTGCTGTGGTGTGTAGCACGCACGCCGTAGCGGGCGCCGCCGTAACCACCAGGGATCTTAGATATCCTGGTTTTTTTTTTACATCGGCGTTAAACTCATGGAATCTCTGTAAAGCCGTATCGCCGACCTGAGGAAGAGAGAACTCTCGAACGCTTGTCTTATAATATCAATTGTTAGTCCAAATAAGAAAGGTATCACCTCATACAGCAGTACTCATTTACTCTGCACTATCGCAACTGGACTAACACGGCTATTTCTACTTAATTAAAGTAGGACCAAAATATTATTCCTTTTTTATTATTAAGCAAAGAAAAGAAAGAAAGCTCCCTAATAGCGGCCCAAAAGAGAACACCTATACCTATATTAAAAATGACTATTTATTAATAAATGATTAAAATATATTTATTGCAGCAAAAAACTAACGTGAACCAAAGTGATTAAAATAAATTAAAAACGGAGGAGGTAACTGTATGCCTAATTCAAACTAACAGTGTATGCTAGGAATAACCATTTTAGAATGTCCCACTGCTATATGATTATACTAACAGTGGTAGTTATACCAATACAGTTCTATATAGTTTGAGGACTACTCCTAAATGGAGAGTATAGCTTAATATAGTGTGTGCTCAGAATAATATAGTACAGGCATACCCCGCTTTAAGTACACTCACTTTATGTACACTCGCGAGTAAGTACATATCGCCCAATAGGCAAACGGCAGCTCACGCATGCGCCTGTCAGCACATCCTGAACAGCAATACCGGCTCCCTATCTGTACTGAAGCTGTGCGCAAGCACGGAGACTATAGAGCCTGTTACAAATGCGTTATTTACATCAGTTATGCACGTATATGACGATTGCAGTACAGTACATGCATTGATAAGTGGGAAAAGGTAGTGCTTCACTTTAAGTACATTTTCGCTTTACATACACGCTCCGGTCCTATTGCGTACGTTAATGCGGGGTATGCCTGTATATTTGTTGAGCCAGCTAATGCTAGTATACGGATATATACACACACATATGTACCAGACCAACAGGTTCAAAGGTAAATGAACCTAGAGGTCTGTTATGTTTAGCAAAACAGCTATTTCAAGATCACAAAGTATGTGTCTTGTACTCGGAACCATGACAAATAGGAGAGTAGTCAGAGTGTTGTGCTTCCTTTAGAAGGCTCCGAAACACTCTAACTGAGAAAAGGCAACAGACCTCTCCGATATAGCCAGCGCACTAGGTGGTGACGCTTAGCCTGCCCAACATATGTTTCACCGTTGTGGCTTCATCTAGGTTCATTTACCTTTGAACCTGTTGGTCGGGTACATATGTGTGTGTATATATCCGTATACTAGCATTAGCTGGCTCAACAAATATACTATATTATTCTGAGCACACACACTATATTAAGATATAATCTCCATTTAGGTGTAGTCCTCAAACTATATAGAACTGTATTGGTATAACTACCACTGTTAGTATAATCATATAGCAGTGGGACATTCTAAAATAGTTATTCCTAGCATACACTGTTAGTTTGAACTAGGCATACAGTTACCTCCTCCATTTTTAATTTATTTTAATCACTTTGGTTCACGTTAGTTTTTTGCTGCAATAAATATATTTTAATCATTTATTAATAAATAGTCATTTTTAATATAGGTATAGGTGTTCTCTTGTGCGGCTATTAGGGAGCTTTCTTTCTTTTCTTTGCTTATCATTAACCCCATCCCTGCCAGCACCACCTCCGCACTCTTATTGCAGTTTTTTGTTCCGTCACCACACATTCACAATTTATTGGTTCCCCATATCTCCATTGGTGTAGTGCAAGGCGCACAACTTGACCTTTTTAGGCCATTCTATCTTCCTTTGTTATTATTATTATTATTATTTAAAAAGCGTCAAAATATTCCACCGCGTGGTACAATAGGGGTACGGAGTTAAAACAAAATGACATACCAAATAAGGAAAGACAAGCGCAAACAGATGCACAAATTAAAAAGTATGTATAAAACAGGTGCACAGATTGGTGATAAATATGGACATTCATTCTTAAAGTGTGTGTGTGCCCTTTATGTGTGTATTGTGGGACCCCTTATAGTAAAGCTGGAAAAAGCAATATTTTAGGTAAATCTGAATATATATATATATATATATATATATCAAGTTTCAGATTGTTGGACTATGCAGAATAACTGGGCGTTTTAAAAAAAGATGTTGAAATAAGCACACAGATTTCAACTGATTTAATAATATACAATGATGTAATATCTCTTTAAACCACTGTGTACATGGCTTGTCAATTAAAAAATATACATAGGCATTACATATATATACATTAAACTCCATTGCGGGCGCGAGATACGGCAGATTGAGGAGGAAGGAAACAATGGGAATAGACTGGCCAGAGCGTACTTTTGGGCTAGGCCTGAAAGAGGGCCTAAGGGAAAGATTTTCTCCACCCTCGCTATCTCATAAAGCAGAAACTGAATTTGCAAAGAGGGAGATGAGGACAAGGTGGTGACTGGGGGAGTGGGCCTATGGCCGCCCCCACAATCACAGACTTATTGCATTAAAGTATTAAAACATTTTGTTCATGTGGCAGTCCTTAATGCTCACCGGTGCAGTCATGCTATTTGTGATATAAAGGTTTGCATTGTAAAACAATTCATATATTGCACTGACTGCTAAATTCTGCCATATTTGCAAGGATTTCCCATGACATATTCTATACCAGACAAATTTGTGATAAAGTATCGTAAATATTTTCCTTTTAAATAACCATTTCCAATTGCATAGACCATCAAACCATATAATCCCTTAAAAATATTAG
Organism: Ascaphus truei; assembly: GCF_040206685.1. Lineage (NCBI taxonomy): Eukaryota > Metazoa > Chordata > Amphibia > Anura > Ascaphidae > Ascaphus > Ascaphus truei. The sequence continues at coordinate 30,362,338 of NC_134498.1, forward strand.
TTTTACAACAGAATATTTCGGAGAGATTATACATTGTGTTGGAAGATGGCCTTTTGCCCATCACATACTGTACTGTGCTGCCAAAAAATAAAGCAGTGATATTCATTTAATGCTTCGCTTCAATATTTTTCTTGTAGACAGCCATACTTTATTTGAAGGTTTCTGTTTTTTTTTTCCAATATAAATCTTTGATCAATGTTTTCCCAGAAGGCATCAACCTTTCTGAGACTGCTATGCCTCCTTTATCATATCTCGGTACCTGCATGTTAGTGAAAGAAATAGAGCAATATTCCTTTTGTGCCAACTGTTCTATGGAGGGCATTTATTCCATAGCACTCTTGTGGCAGATATTGGAAAGAAAAGCAGGGGGTAAGTAGACACAAGAAGCATGCCCTCCTAGAAGCAGGGAAGACGGGCAACTGATATGGAACAGTGTGGGACAGTTAGAGCCTTATTTCTATTATAATTATTTATTACTTTGGTATGTTTAGTATACGGGTACTGTACATACTCTAGACCAGTAGTGGTTCCAGTGATGGTCCCCAATAAGTTTCCCAAACTCTCTAGTGCAGCCTGTGGACTTTTCTATGATTTTAATATTCAGATAAAATAAAACTTAAAAGTGACTGTTACCAGTAAAAATATGTCACTATAATAGATGACATCACTATGAAAAGATCATTTAAACCACACTTCAAAGGATAGTTACCACAGTAAGGCCTTGCCCCGCTGCCTACTACAGCGTCCGCTGTGTGTGGCAGACGCTGCACGGATGAGAGCCCTCCCCTCAATGGCGCCGGGCCCGCTGCGAAGGGGGGCCGCAGCGCTCGGGCGAGAGTTGCTTCTGCTCTCAATAGAATTGAGAGCAGGACTCGTGTCGAGCGATTAGGCACGCCCCCCGGCGGTTCAGCCAATGAGGGCGAACCTGCCGGGTGACATCATGGCCGCGCCCCCGTCACTCCCCCGCCACGCCCCCCCCCCGGTCTCTCTTCCTGGAGTGAGCTGCAGACCGGGGAATCGGCTGAACGCGCCGCCAATCTCGCGGGCGCGCGTTACAGCGGCGTTACCGGGGCTTTAGCCTAAGAGTTTCTGATTGTCCAACTTTAAATGTAGTCATCTGCAACTGGAGTTCTGTTGGTTCCTGTATACACGGTGTTCTATCTCCATTCTGATCCAAATTAGGCATAGAGAAGCTGGAAAACACCTAAAAAAAAAAAAGAATAATTGGGGAATCTCTTGTAGACCACATGTAAATGCTGCTGGTAAACTGCAGTTAATTCATGCTATTAATGACCCTCTATGAGCAGGTATTTCCCCAATTCATATTAGAAGTATTTCCAGTGTAATGTAACTCCCTCCCACATTTAAATGGTTAAAAGCTCACTCCATGGCATCTCCAACTATCAGGGGAACTTGCCTGCATGCAGTGTGATTGTGACAAATCTATTACAGAGTGCTTTTCCTGGTAATGTACAGGTTAATAAAAGCTTCAATCAGACTTAGAACTTTTGCAACTCATATTGACAGATTTATTATAAATCATTCTTCCTGGCAATGCACAGGTTATTAAGAATTTATATTAGTGTAGGGACCCTTGAAACGTGGTCTGCCGTGAAGTTTGGCTCAAGGGCTTACAACAATTTGGCCAAAATGTTAAACTAAAAGACCATTTTATTTATTAGTTATTTATACATGTATATTTAGGCACTGTACCGTATATAAGTTTTTCTGGATGTGCACTGAGCTTTGTCTGTGTTTTATGTTATGTCTCTGGTTTTAAATATAAATTGCCATGCTCAGTAGCACTCCTCTGTGAAACTTATATGCTTATATATATGTTGTGGGTATTTTGGGGGTTCAATTTGAGCTTGTAGGTGTTTTATAATGTAACACATCGCAGCTTGTTACTTTCCACCGTCTGGAACTTCTTGTTAAAAGTAGAAGTACTGTTTGTACTGATTTAATGCATTCTTATTTTAGCTTCATAAGATTGGTCTTCTGTCACCATTCGGCCAGAAGGATCACATGACGGCAAGGCACTTTTCCAAGGCTTGCTCCAAGGCAGCTTCTTCTTGGTCTAATTCTGGGTGGTGGTACCTATGTAGTATATATATTATCCCAGATGTGTTTAGCGACATTATATACAAAACACACAATATAATTCTATAAATACAAAAGAAAAAATGTAGTACTACAAAACAATAGTAAAAATGATCTCCTCATTGAGACCCACGGGAGTTAAAGTATTCAGTTCAAAGATCTATCTACACAGTTTATTTTCTTTAGCAGGAGTATCCTATCTAGATTACCCCCAAGTATGCCCAGATGAACCTATTAAATTCTGGCTATTTGTAGACTTTCAGTTGAACTATTGTGAAATATCCAGGAATGGCTCGCTTCTACACTTTTTTTTTTTTAAATGTATCATTTATATCATTAATATGTTCCAACATCCTTCTTTTTAATTCTGTTTTTGTTTTACAAACATAAAACTCGGGCATGGGAAACTTAGACTGCCTTTCACCAGTATATGAATTATAATAATTCTTCAAATAGAATGTTTGGTCCCTTCAGTATTAGTAATCATTTTAATATCATTAATATATTTACAGGCTGCACATTTTCCGTATTTATACATACCCTTAAGGTTTTTTGTTGTTAACCAACCTTTTGTTGGTCTGGTTCCTTTAAAGTGGCTGCTAACCAAATAATATCTAATGATTGGAGCTTTTTGCCCTGTCATAAATTGATAACATCCTAAATGCATTGTCTTCTAACAATGCTTTGTCATAATAGCTTTGAATCTGGACTAATGTGTGTCATACTCACTGATGTATCTGACCTGATTATTTTTCTTATCCTGATCGTATAATACATTTTTTACAATCATAGTACCTCACTTTTTTAAAATCTTTTCTTTACTAATGTGTTACTATGCCCCCTCTTTAAAATTCTGAGACATATCTTGCTGTGTTGAGCAAATCCTTTGAAGGTATTGAGTGTTTATGATCCAAAGTGGCTGATTGGGCTGTTTTCGGACAGAATTCCCCATTGACCTTAATTGATATTTTCACAAAGTAATGCCTCTAGTGTATCTAACTTCCTAACTTCCCTAGACCCTTGGGTTTGTCCAGATCTTGAAGAGCCTGTAAAAAGAAAGCATCTATCAGACTTAAATTGACAGACCCAGAGCTGGCACCTTTCCCTCTATATATTACAGAGCAATATAAATTATTACCCCAAAATTATGGAAAACATGAAAAACATTTTTAAGTTAAAAAGCATGAGCATTTGTCAACTCTAGGAGTGTCAAATTGACTTTTATAAGCAAATCCTTGTTTGTAATATCTCCTTTCACCCTTCACATTTTATTTTGGGTTCTGTTCTTGGATCTAACAGAAAATTGTCATCAACTCAGGAGGCATAGATGAAGGCTAACAAAAGAAAACAGCGCACAACGCCAAATAGTGAAGCAAATTCAACAATATATTATAGAATTAAAAAGGGGGTAATATATCTGCGTACATAAAAAAGGTTGGTAAAAGGCATGTAGTGTGTATCCCACTGTTTACCACTCGGCTGTTAGCTGTAGATTCAGGTGCTTGCTTCCCTCTGCTGCTGCAGCTCAGTTGATTCTGGGGCAGGACGTCAGTCTTTTCACTCCCAAGGGGATTTCCCTTCATGCAGCCAGGTTCAGCAGCTGGTACTGGGGCTCGGTGAAATCGCTCCTGCTTCCTAGCCGATCTGAAGCTGCTCCTGTACCTTGGCAGGTGTATCCTCTGCAGAGAGGTTAAAACGCAGCTTGCTGCTGTCTTCACAGCAGTGGTGGATTCAATAGGGAAGTTTGAACAGTCTTACAGAGTCTCTCACAAGTGTCCAAAACAGCACACAGGATGAAATAAAAACAGGACAGGCCAACACATAGACAAAGGCCAATGTAAGCAGATATAAGGCAATAGAATGTTACATCCAACTAGTTTCGTAGAATTAACTACTTCTTCAGGGAATAATTAGGCCATTACCCAGAGGTCTTAAATACCTCACATAGATACCTTATTGGTCAACCAATTAGGGATAGACCAATCATCTATAATAGGTAATGGTCTGCGTGATAGGGAAGATGTGTAGTTTACTTTTAAAACAACAACTTTATTAACAAGAAAACAAAAACAAAACAATACCTATTTAATATAAACTTACATATAGACAAAATCTAGCATAAATAATTAAAAACATGCTGGAATAAAAGAAACACAATATTAGTCGACTTAAAATAGACACCATCATTACTTGCATAAAAAGATGTAACTAGAAAAAAGCGTAGGATAAAGAAAGGAAAACAGAGATACAGAGATAAATGATACATCCCCTAGGTACAGAGGGGTGGTGAGCTAAAGATTCAATAAAGTGCCCAAATATCCACATCCTCATTTAACCCCTTAGGGGACATAGTATCTAACTTATGTATCCAATATGTCTCTTTAGAAGACAATGTTTTAACTCTGTCCCCTCCTCTTCTATTTATAGGAATCCACTGAATCCCCTTAAAAGTGAGACTTGACGGATCTTTATTATGGTGTATCAGGAAGTGTCTAGATACACTATGTTTTTCAAAACCATTTTTAATATTTCTGACATGTTCCTGAATCCGAACTTTAAGGCTGCGTTTGGTTCTGCCTACATATTGATACCCACACGCACATTCCAATAGGTATACAATATGTGTAGAGGTACATAGAATAAAGTCATCAATATTAAAAACTTCCTTCGTTACTTGTGAATAAAAAGTGTATTTGTCAGGATGTTGGTATTTACAAATCGTGCAATTACCACAGATATAGTTGCCTTTTGGTTTAGGCCCTAGCCAGTTCTTTTTCGATGTAGTATTGCTCTTACTTATAAAAACATCACTAGGAGCTAACAAGTTTTTGATATTTTTTGCTCTCCTGTAAATAAACCGTGGTTTAACGTCAAGATGTGATCCCAAAATGGGATCTTTGCACAATATACCCCAGTGTTTGTTAAAAACCTTTTCAATGTCTCTATGAACCGAATTAAAGTCTGTAATGAAAGCCACATTAAGAGTGTCCTTTTTTGTGTTTTGACCTTCTTTATTTTTAATCGTGGATCTATTTTGAACTAACATATCCTTACGATCCATATTACGTACCCTTATGATCTCTCTTTCTAGAAGTTCCTTAGGATATCCCCTCTCTCTAAATCTCCAAAATAATTTGTTAGCCTGTTGGTTGAAAACCTCTAAACTACTACAGTTACGTCTGAGTCTCACAAATTGCCCCCCTGGTATGTTGTTTATCCATGTCTTTTTGTGATTACTATTCGCCATCAGCACATTGCTGGTATCCACTCCTTAAAGAAGGTCTCAGTCTCCACGGTGCCATCCATTTTGGAAGTTAATCTTAAGTCCAAAAAATCTATCTGGGTGGCATCCACCTTGTGTGTGAACTCAAGGTTGTAGTCATTCCTATTAAGGTTGGCTACAAATGCACTTGCTGAATCGTAATCACCATCCCACACACACAGGATGTCGTCTATGTAGCGTCTCCACACAACGACATTCCTGTGGTATGGTTGGTCGGGCATGATAAACTGAGACTCCCACCTTCCCACGTACAGGTTTGCGAAGCTGGGGGCAAACCTAGTACCCATTGCAGTTCCGCAAACCTGTAGGTAGAAAGTGGAGAGAAACAGAAAATAATTATGTTTCAATATGAAACTGATAGACTCTAGAATAAATTCCCTATTTAATGGATGCAGATCAGACCTTTCTGGTGAGGTATATTAGTATACAGGGATTTTATGTCACATGTAATCCATACATATGAACTTTTCCATTCAAAATCTTTAAATAAGTTTAGAACTGCTGTAGAGTCCTTCAAATAAGAGGGTAATTTTCCAACATACGGTTGGAGAAAAAAATCCACATATTGACTAAGGTTGGCTGACATAGATTGTATACCTGACACAATTGGGCGTCCAGGTGGGTCAACCAGAGCCTTATGAATTTTCGGCAGGTGGTAGAATATGGGTATCCTAGGAAATTCAGAAAATAGAAAAGCAAACTCTGTTGTGTTGATGACGGACAGGGCTACTGCGTTGTCTAATAGTGCTTTAAGCACCCTTAGATATTCAGCTGTAGGGTCCTTAGGTAATTTTACATAGGACGTTGTATCGTTGAGAAGCCTTAGAGCTTCTTTTTCGTAGTCACACCTATTTTGGACTACTACGCCCCCACCTTTATCTGCCTGTCTTATAATGAGGCTTTCGTCATCACGCAAAGTTTTAAGGGCTAAGGACTCACTTGCACTGAGGTTATGTTTAATATCACCTGACTTAAAATTACTAGATAAAATGTTAAAATCATTGATGACCATATTAAAAATGTATCAATATGATGACCCTTGGAATGTGCGGGATAAAACTTGGATTGGGTTTTAAAATCAGTATGTTTGATTTTAACTTCCGTATCTATATTACTCACAGAAACCATTGCAGCCTTGTCAGAAACAAGATCCCTATCGTGTTTCAGAAAATGTCTCTTTAGGGTAATATTGCGAGTGAACTTATGTAGATCTTTGAACAGCTGGAAGGAGCTGGGTCCACAAGTTTTGGAGAAACTCAAACCTCTTCCAAGTACGTTCAATTGATCCTTGTTCAAAGCTGTTGAGGAGAGGAGAGATTAAAGACCCCTTGGTTTACTACGGTGTTCTTTCCCAAGAGTACTCTCTTCTTTTGTGCTCTGGTCCCTCCTCGTGTTCCTCGTCTGATGTAACCCTTTTCTTTCTTTTCTCTTGAGGGGTATTCTGTATATCTTTTACTGTGTTCACAAAGTAATGCCTCTAGTGTATCTAACTTCCTAACTTCCCTAGACCCTTGGGTTTGTCCAGATCTTGAAGATCCTGTAAAAAGAAAGCATCTATCAGACTTAAATTGACAGACCCAGAGCTGGCACCTTTCCCTCTATATATTACAGAGCAATATAAATTATTACCCCAAAATTATGGAAAACATGAAAAACATTTTTAAGTTAAAAAGCATGAGCATTTGTCAACTCTAGGAGTGTCAAATTGACTTTTATAAGCAAATCCTTGTTTGTAATATCTCCTTTCACCCTTCACATTTTATTTTGGGTTCTGTTCTTGGATCTAACAGAAAATTGTCATCAACTCAGGAGGCATAGATGAAGGCTACTGTCATGATAAAAGAAAAAAACAGGGAATGAACCCTGAGTAGCTGATGCTACAAACTCAGCAGATATTAAGGTCCATAGATTTCAGAATTAATCACCGCAGCAACAGGATAAATATCACTATGTCCATGAAACCACCTCCATAATAAAACGATTTAAACCTGGATGGGGGGCTGTATAGCATTACTGGTAGAGGTACAAAGGAGCCCCATCAGAGAAGAGCCCCAGAGTAAATCAAAGATCCAGCAACTGCTAGCCTCACCTGCATCCGGTGTATCGGAGGATCGATCAGCTGGCCAATGTCACGTCGTGATAAGTGAAGAAACTGCCGGGTGCTGCTGAAAGGAAACTGCGTGGCGCTCCTGATTGCTGATGCCGGTCGCGTGCTCCTGCCCGTATGAAGTACAAGAATCGTGGAAGAACTCGGCGGTCACAGCTCCTCTGAAAAAAACTCCAACCAAGCGCATAAAATAAAAAACTTTATTTAATCAAAAGAAAAGACATCCACAGGGACTGTGAACACTATGACGCTAATTTTCTTTTCTTTAGACATCACAGAGTCTTTGTTTTTAAACCGTTTTTGTGTTTTTGTTTAATATATCTTATTATATAAAGTGTGTCGTTAATTTTGTTACATTGTGTTTCTATTGTATGCTTAAGTATCCTCTCTGATAGCGTGCTGTTAGAATCCAAGTTGTGATTGGTTTCTGTTTCTGTAGTTACATCTACAGGTGTGTGTGTAACTCACGTGACTATTTCATCCAATAGATTCACAGCACTGCCTATTTAGGGAGTAGTTGGTGAGAAGGGTTTTATTCTTTGATATAGTCCTTATCATAGGACGAAAAGTGTCAGAGTGTTCACAGTCCCTGTGGATGTCTTTTCTTTTGATTAAATAAAGTTTTTTATTTTATGCGCTTGGTTGGAGTTTTTTCAGAGGAGCAGTGACCGCCGAGTTCTTCCACGATTCTTGTACTGTCATGATAATGTCATGCGATCGTCTCTGGAGGGTTCTGCAAGGTTCAGGGGGTGCGACTAAGAGTATTCAAAGTGTCGTTATTAAAAATTAGAAAATATAAGTTACGTTCTTTTCAAAGATTGCATATTATTCTTTTCTCTGGGTGGAAACCTTCCTTTTCCGTTTATTCTGGCTACCTTTTCTAACTAAAGCTGCCAACTTTTATTCCGGAAATAGCCCTTACTCAGACCACCTTCTCCCAGCACCATAACCGAATATGGTATTATCATGTGTTCCCTGGAACAATTTTATGGCTCCCATCAATCTAACATGAAACCATACCTCCTTATGTACATACTGTATAAGGAACTCAAGCTTATTATCAGAAATTATTACACTCCTGACAAAGCGATTCTTGCGAAACGCGTAGAGTGTTTGAGTTTCACTAGTGGCAGCTGAGGATCTGGACAGCACAAGCAGTGGTTTCCCTCCCCCCTCTGTGTAGCTGAAACCGGATATCATAAACCAAAAGTGACATCAGCGGAAGTGACGAAACGGGACACAGGTGTGGAGGCGAGTGGTGGATGTCGAGTGGATGGTGAGATTGCAGCGTACCTGATCCATGGGACATCATACTGTATATACCAATGCCCATATTTATCTGAGCTAATGTAAGCCTCGAATTGGAAGTTAATGTGGTAAAAGAAAATTGTTACTATCTACACCATTGCTGTGTTTTTTTTTTCCACATGAGCACATCTCCGAATCACCCACCTCATAACCAAGATTATCAGGATTGTCACTGATTTGGATTCGGCTTTTAATACCCCCAACACTGTGGGTAGGACCATTGGAGGGTATTTTTTTTATATATTTGTTCACCATTTTCACTGATGTTAGTACTGTACTTAATATAGTTTTTATTGTTTGTACAGTCCCCCGCTCCTCTTGCTTTTGGAGAGTACGTTGTGGAGAAGACTTATGGAACAGTGTTACAAGGGTTGAGTGGAGGAGTACCTTGTTCAATTAATTATTTTATTGCACTTTTTGACACTTGTTTTCACATTATATTGGTTGTGCGCTAATCACGGTGAGCGTTTGGAGCGCCACCTATTGTTTTGTTGCTTTCTTATCAGAAACGGTCGCATCAGCTTTACCGACAGTTGTCAATAGCAACTATATGTCACTCACTGGCCCTTTTTCAGACAGCCCAAAACAGCTGTAACCCCCACTATAACCCTAACATTTCCTCTTGACTTAAAAATACTTCTCCTATGTAATCAAGTCTACTGAGCATTCTTCTACTGTCAGAATAAGTCTTATATGCGGATATAGCCTTTTCTAATGAAGAATCTTTGCGGATCAGAATAATCCATGTGGCATCTGTTCTCATACCCCTAATCAAACCTGATGAATTTACTTGCAGTATAATCATAATTAGACTGAATGGAAATCTTACATAAGTATAAACTCTCGAAATAGAAACTACAGATCAAAAACATACTCTAACATAAAATCTATAATAATTGGACTAGATGAGAACCTTACACTGAAAAGAGCAAAGAGACGTCTCAATGTCCGATAACATACAATAACATATTTCTCCCAAAGCATAATTTGTCAGTTTAACCATTTACAGCAGGTTGATTTATCATGTTCATAAATTATCTATTACAAATGATTCATGAAAAACGGTCATTTTGTGAATTGGTTCCTCATGCAAGGAAACATAAAATGTCATTTTGCCTTGGGTGCTAAATCTTTAGTTTGAAACATCTACAGAACCTGGTATTAGCCACAGGCTACATTTATTAAAAAATGGTGCTAAGCCATATAAGATACCTTACTCATATAGACTATACGATGGATTACGGGTTAGGCCTGGGACATATTTATTTAATCATTGCGGAGGTGCGCTGAGGCTCAGGGAAAGCGGGTGCTTTCCCTGGCCTTACACAGCGCGCCGTCCGTGGGCGTGTCGGGGGCGGGTCTGGGGGCGGGCCAGTGACGTCACGGAGCTTGTTCGCCCTCATTGGGCGAACCGCTCACGTGACCGGCCCTGCGCTCTGGCGAGCGCCAAATCTGAAATCTTGGTGAGACCCGCGCTTCCCCAAGCGTGCGGACGCGTGCGCGAGCCCCTGCTAAAGCTGCTCCCATTGCGGCTGCAGGGGCTCAGTGCCGAGTGTGAGCGCGGCTCAGCACGGCTCAGCCTTGCTCACACTACTATGTCCCAGGCCTTAGATTTAGCACTGCTTAGTACAGTGCTCAAAGTTTGATAATATATTGGAACACATATTGTAATTATATTAGTTATTAATGTGGCCATAGATCATTGTCCATGTCTCTTAGAAACCGTTTGATACTATTATGAACAATTCCCCGTTTGCTCTAATACTAACTACATTTTCTTCGCCTTCCCACGGAAAGTCCGACTAAAAAAAGGGACACGAAACTATTTAACGAAGTGAGAAAAATATGCAAAAACTACCCAGGGAATTTAAGGACTTTGCAAAATATTCACCGCTAAACCCTTTTGGGGGGAGGGGGGGGGGAGGTTTGTTTGGAATATGGATTATTTCCAACACGTAATTGTTTTAAATACTGAACAGCTGTATAACTGGAAAAAGCAAATAAAAAAAGAACACTTTCAATGTAATCATCAGGTGTGTACACTGCAGAAAATGATTACACTTAATGGGATTGGAAATGTATTTTATTGTTGAGGCGTATCATTCACACCCCGTGCCCTGTTATTCTCATTATATCTTCATTTGAATTTCAGATACAATCAAAGACAGCATTCTGGGTGTTATAACCGCTTTTATGCTTTGTCTGCTAGGAGAAGCATATTGGATTGCCAAAAAAGCAAAGGCCAAACCACAAGTTTATTACAGACTAGCTGAGAGACCCGGCGTTGCCCGGGATGTAATGTTCCCGCTCCTCTCTCTCTCTCTCCCCCCTCTCTCTCTTCCCCTGTCTCCCCCCCTCTCTGTTTGTCCCCCGTTCACATCAATCCAGTCCCCCTCCCTCTTTTACAGCTCCGTTCCCCCCCTTTACAGCTTCATGCAGTGTGTGTGTGTGTGTGTGTGTGCGTCAGTCATTGTGTGTGCGTCAGTCAGTTTCTGTGTGTGTGTGTGCGTGCGTCAGTCAGTCTGATGCACAAACAAAAACACACACACACACAGACTGACGCACACACACACAGTCAGTGTGTGCGTGCCTCAGTCAGTGTGTGCGTGCGTATGCGCGTCAGTCAGTATGTGCGCATCAGTCAGTGTACGTGTGCGCGTCAGTCAGTGTGTGCATGCCCGCATCAGTCAGTGTGTGTGTGTGTGTGTGTGTGTGCGTGTGCGTCAGTCAGTGTGTGTGCGTGAGTCTGTGCGTGTGCGTCAGTAAGTGCGTGTGTCAGTCAGTGTGTGTGTGTGCGTCAGTGAGTCAGTGTGTGTGTGTGTCAGTCAGTGTGTGTGTGCGTCAGTCAGTCAGTGTGTGTGTGCGTCAGTCAGTCAGTGTGTGTGTGTGTGCGTCAGTCAGTCAGTGTGTGCATCAGTCAGTCAGTGTGTGTGTGTGTGTGTGTGTGTGTGTGTGTGTGTGTGTGTGTGTGTGCCCGCGGCAGTCAGTCAGTGTGTGTGTGTGTGTGCGTGTGCGTCAGTCAGTGCGTGTGCATCAGTCAGTACGTGCGTGTGCGTCAGTCAGTACGTGCGTGCGTCAGTCAGTCAGTGTGTGTGTGTGCGTCAGTCAGTCAGTGTGTGTGTGTGTGCGTCAGTCAGTCAGTGTGTGTGTGTGCGTCAGTCAGTCAGTGTGTGTGTGTGTGTCAGTCAGTGTGTGTGTGCGTCAGTCAGTCAGTGTGTGTGTGTGTGCGTCAGTCAGTCCGTGTGTGTGTGTGTGTGTGTGTGTGTGTGTGTGCATCAGTCAGCCAGTGTGTGTGTGTGTGTGTGTGTGTGTGTGTCAGTCAGTGTGTGTGTGTGTGTGTGTGTGTGTGTGCGTCAGTGTGTGTGTGTGCGTAGGTTTGTCAGTGTGTGTGTGGGTGCGTCAGTTAGTCAGTGTGTGTGTGTGTGCGTCAGTTAGTCAGTAGTGTGTGTGTGCGCGCGTCAGTTAGTCAGTGTGTGTGTATGTGTGTGTGTGTGTGCGTGTGTGCGTGTGCGTCAGTCAGTGTGTGTGCGTGAGTCTGTGCGTGTGCGTCAGTAAGTGCGTGTGTCAGTCAGTCAGTGTGTGTGTGTGCGTCAGTGAGTCAGTGTGTGTGTGTGTCAGTCAGTGTGTGTGTGCGTCAGTCAGTGTGTGTGTGCGTCAGTCAGTCAGTGTGTGTGTGTGTGCGTCAGTCAGTCAGTGTGTGCATCAGTCAGTCAGTGTGTGTGTGTGTGTGTGTGTGTGTGTGTGCCCGCGGCAGTCAGTCAGTGCGTGTGTGTGTGTGCGTGTGCGTCAGTCAGTGCGTGTGCGTCAGTCAGTACGTGCGTGTGCGTCAGTCAGTACGTGCGTGCGTCAGTCAGTCAGTGTGTGTGTGTGCGTCAGTCAGTCAGTGTGTGTGTGTGTGCGTCAGTCAGTCAGTGTGTGTGTGTGCGTCAGTCAGTCAGTGTGTGTGTGTGTGTCAGTCAGTGTGTGTGTGCGTCAGTCAGTCAGTGTGTGTGTGTGTGTGTGTGTGCGTCAGTCAGTCAGTGTGTGTGTGTGTGTGTGTGTGTGCATCAGTCAGTCAGTCAGTGTGTGTGTGTGTGTGTGTGTGTCAGTCAGTGTGTGTGTGTGTGTGTGTGTGTGTGTGTGTGTGTGTGCGTCAGTGTGTGTGTGTGCGTAGGTTTGTCAGTGTGTGTGTGGGTGCGTCAGTTAGTCAGTGTGTGTGTGTGTGCGTCAGTTAGTCAGTAGTGTGTGTGTGCGCGCGTCAGTTAGTCAGTGTGTGTGTATGTGTGTGTGTGTGTGCGTGTGTGTGTGTGCGTGTCAGTTAGTCAGTGTGTGTGTGTGTGTGTGTGTCAGTTAGTCAGTGTGTGTGTGTGTGTGTCAGTTAGTCAGTGTCTGTGTGTGTGTCAGTTAGTCAGTGTGTGTGTGTGTGTGTGTGTGTGTGTGTGTGTGTGTGTGTGTGTGTGTGTGTGTGTGTGTGTGTGTGTGTGTGTGTGTGTGTGTGTGTGTGTGTGTGTGTGTGTGTGCGTCAGTCAGTGTGTGTGCGTGTGTGTGCGTCAGTCAGTCAGTGTGTGTGTGTCAGTGTGTGTGTGTGTCAGCGTGCGTGTGTCAGCGTGCGTGTGTCAGCGTGTGTGTGTGTCAGCGTGTGTGTGTCAGCGTGTGTGTGTCAGTCAGTTTGTGAGTCAGTGTGTGTGTCAGTCAGTGTGTGTGTGTCAGTCAGTGTGTGTGTGTGTCAGTCAGTGTGTGTGTGTGTGTGTCAGTCAGTGTGTGTGTGTGTGTCAGTCACTGTGTGTGTGCACGCATCAGTCAGTGTGTGTGTGCGCGCATCAGTCAGTGTGTGTGCGCGTGTGTGTGCGTCAGTTAGTCAGTGTGTGTGTGTGTGTGCGTGTGTGCGTGTCAGTTAGTCAGTGTGTGTGTGTGTGTGTGTGTGTGTGTGTGTGTCAATTAGTCAGTGTGTGTGTGTGTGTGTGTGTGTGTGTGCGCGTCAGTCAGTGTGTGTGCGTGTGTGTGCGTCAGTCAGTGTGTGTGCGTTTGTGTGCGTCAGTCAGTCAGTGTGTGTGTGTCAGCGTGTGTGTGTGTCAGCGTGTGTGTGTGTCAGCGTGTGTGTGTGTCAGCGTGTGTGTGTCAGTCAGCGTGTGTGTGTCAGTCAGCGTGTGTGTGTTAGTCAGTGTGTGTGTCAGTCAGTGTGTGTGTCAGTCAGTGTGTGTCAGTCAGTGTGTGTGTCAGTCAGTGTGTCAGTCAGTCAGTGTGTGTGTGTGTGTGTGTGTGTGTGCGTCAGTGTGTGTGTGTGCGTAGGTTTGTCAGTGTGTGTGTGGGTGCGTCAGTTAGTCAGTGTGTGTGTGTGTGCGTCAGTTAGTCAGTAGTGTGTGTGTGCGCGCGTCAGTTAGTCAGTGTGTGTGTATGTGTGTGTGTGTGTGCGTGTGTGCGTGTGCGTCAGTCAGTGTGTGTGCGTGAGTCTGTGCGTGTGCGTCAGTAAGTGCGTGTGTCAGTCAGTCAGTGTGTGTGTGTGCGTCAGTGAGTCAGTGTGTGTGTGTGTCAGTCAGTGTGTGTGTGCGTCAGTCAGTGTGTGTGTGCGTCAGTCAGTCAGTGTGTGTGTGTGTGTGCGTCAGTCAGTCAGTGTGTGCATCAGTCAGTCAGTGTGTGTGTGTGTGTGTGTGTGTGTGTGTGTGTGTGTGCCCGCGGCAGTCAGTCAGTGCGTGTGTGTGTGTGCGTGTGCGTCAGTCAGTGCGTGTGCGTCAGTCAGTACGTGCGTGTGCGTCAGTCAGTACGTGCGTGCGTCAGTCAGTCAGTGTGTGTGTGTGCGTCAGTCAGTCAGTGTGTGTGTGTGTGCGTCAGTCAGTCAGTGTGTGTGTGTGCGTCAGTCAGTCAGTGTGTGTGTGTGTGTCAGTCAGTGTGTGTGTGCGTCAGTCAGTCAGTGTGTGTGTGTGTGTGTGTGTGCGTCAGTCAGTCAGTGTGTGTGTGTGTGTGTGTGTGCGTCAGTCAGTCAGTCAGTGTGTGTGTGTGTGTGTGTCAGTCAGTGTGTGTGTGTGTGTGTGTGTGTGTGTGTGTGTGTGTGCGTCAGTGTGTGTGTGTGCGTAGGTTTGTCAGTGTGTGTGTGGGTGCGTCAGTTAGTCAGTGTGTGTGTGTGTGCGTCAGTTAGTCAGTAGTGTGTGTGTGCGCGCGTCAGTTAGTCAGTGTGTGTGTATGTGTGTGTGTGTGTGCGTGTGTGTGTGTGCGTGTCAGTTAGTCAGTGTGTGTGTGTGTGTGTGTGTGTGTGTCAGTTAGTCAGTGTGTGTGTGTGTGTCAGTTAGTCAGTGTCTGTGTGTGTGTCAGTTAGTCAGTGTGTGTGTGTGTGTGTGTGTGTGTGTGTGTGTGTGTGTGTGTGTGTGTGTGTGTGCGTGCGTCAGTCAGTGTGTGTGCGTGTGTGTGCGTCAGTCAGTCAGTGTGTGTGTGTCAGTGTGTGTGTGTGTCAGCGTGCGTGTGTCAGCGTGCGTGTGTCAGCGTGTGTGTGTGTCAGCGTGTGTGTGTCAGCGTGTGTGTGTCAGTCAGTTTGTGAGTCAGTGTGTGTGTCAGTCAGTGTGTGTGTGTCAGTCAGTGTGTGTGTGTGTCAGTCAGTGTGTGTGTGTGTGTGTCAGTCAGTGTGTGTGTGTGTGTGTGTCAGTCACTGTGTGTGTGCACGCATCAGTCAGTGTGTGTGTGCGCGCGTCAGTCAGTGTGTGTGTCAGTCAGTGTGTCAGTCAGTCAGTGTGTGTGTGTGTGTGTGTGTGTGTGCGTCAGTGTGTGTGTGTGCGTAGGTTTGTCAGTGTGTGTGTGGGTGCGTCAGTTAGTCAGTGTGTGTGTGTGTGCGTCAGTTAGTCAGTAGTGTGTGTGTGCGCGCGTCAGTTAGTCAGTGTGTGTGTATGTGTGTGTGTGTGTGCGTGTGTGCGTGTGCGTCAGTCAGTGTGTGTGCGTGAGTCTGTGCGTGTGCGTCAGTAAGTGCGTGTGTCAGTCAGTCAGTGTGTGTGTGTGCGTCAGTGAGTCAGTGTGTGTGTGTGTCAGTCAGTGTGTGTGTGCGTCAGTCAGTGTGTGTGTGCGTCAGTCAGTCAGTGTGTGTGTGTGTGCGTCAGTCAGTCAGTGTGTGCATCAGTCAGTCAGTGTGTGTGTGTGTGTGTGTGTGTGTGTGTGTGTGTGTGTGCCCGCGGCAGTCAGTCAGTGCGTGTGTGTGTGTGCGTGTGCGTCAGTCAGTGCGTGTGCGTCAGTCAGTACGTGCGTGTGCGTCAGTCAGTACGTGCGTGCGTCAGTCAGTCAGTGTGTGTGTGTGCGTCAGTCAGTCAGTGTGTGTGTGTGTGCGTCAGTCAGTCAGTGTGTGTGTGTGCGTCAGTCAGTCAGTGTGTGTGTGTGTGTCAGTCAGTGTGTGTGTGCGTCAGTCAGTCAGTGTGTGTGTGTGTGTGTGTGTGCGTCAGTCAGTCAGTGTGTGTGTGTGTGTGTGTGTGCGTCAGTCAGTCAGTCAGTGTGTGTGTGTGTGTGTGTCAGTCAGTGTGTGTGTGTGTGTGTGTGTGTGTGTGTGTGTGTGTGTGTGCGTCAGTGTGTGTGTGGGTGCGTCAGTTAGTCAGTGTGTGTGTGTGTGCGTCAGTTAGTCAGTAGTGTGTGTGTGCGCGCGTCAGTTAGTCAGTGTGTGTGTATGTGTGTGTGTGTGTGCGTGTGTGTGTGTGCGTGTCAGTTAGTCAGTGTGTGTGTGTGTGTGTGTGTCAGTTAGTCAGTGTGTGTGTGTGTGTCAGTTAGTCAGTGTCTGTGTGTGTGTCAGTTAGTCAGTGTGTGTGTGTGTGTGTGTGTGTGTGTGTGTGTGTGTGTGTGTGTGTGTGTGTGTGTGTGTGTGTGTGTGTGTGTGTGTGTGTGCGTGCGTCAGTCAGTGTGTGTGCGTGTGTGTGCGTCAGTCAGTCAGTGTGTGTGTGTCAGTGTGTGTGTGTGTCAGCGTGCGTGTGTCAGCGTGCGTGTGTCAGCGTGTGTGTGTGTCAGCGTGTGTGTGTCAGCGTGTGTGTGTCAGTCAGTTTGTGAGTCAGTGTGTGTGTCAGTCAGTGTGTGTGTGTCAGTCAGTGTGTGTGTGTGTCAGTCAGTGTGTGTGTGTGTGTGTGTCAGTCAGTGTGTGTGTGTGTGTGTGTCAGTCACTGTGTGTGTGCACGCATCAGTCAGTGTGTGTGTGCGCGCATCAGTCAGTGTGTGTGCGCGTGTGTGTGCGTCAGTTAGTCAGTGTGTGTGTGTGTGTGCGTGTGTGCGTGTCAGTTAGTCAGTGTGTGTGTGTGTGTGTGTGTGTGTGTGTCAATTAGTCAGTGTGTGTGCGTGTGTGTGCGTCAGTCAGTGTGTGTGCGTTTGTGTGCGTCAGTCAGTCAGTGTGTGTGTGTCAGCGTGTGTGTGTGTCAGCGTGTGTGTGTGTCAGCGTGTGTGTGTGTCAGCGTGTGTGTGTCAGTCAGCGTGTGTGTGTCAGTCAGCGTGTGTGTGTCAGTCAGTGTGTGTGTCAGTCAGTGTGTGTGTCAGTCAGTGTGTGTCAGTCAGTGTGTGTGTCAGTCAGTGTGTCAGTCAGTCAGTGTGTGTCAGTCAGTGTGTGTGTGTGTCAGTCAGTGTGTGTGTGTGTGTGTGTGCGCGCACGTCAGTCACTGTGTGTGTGCGCGTCAGTCACTGTGTGTGTGCGCGTGCGTCAGTCAGTGTGCGTGTGTGCGCGCGTCAGTCAGTGTGTGTGTGCGCGCGCGTCAGTCAGTGTGTGTGTGTGTGTGCGCGCGTCAGTCAGTGTGTGTGTGTGCGTGTGTCAGTCAGTGTGTGTGTGCGCTTGTGTGTGTGCGCATCAGTCAGTGTGTGTGTGTGTGTGTGCGCGTCAGCCAGTGTGTGTGTGTGCGGCAGGCAGTGTGTGTGCACATCAGTCGATGTGTGTGTTTGTGTGTGCGCACGTCCGGGTGTGTGTTTGCGTCAGGCAGTGAGTGTTTGTGCACGTCAGTCTGTGTGTGTGTGTGTGTGTGTGTGTGTGTGTGTGCGCGTCAGTCGGTGTGTGTGTGTGCGGCAGTCAGTGTGTGTGCGCGTCAGGCAGTGTGTGTCAGCCAGTCAGTGTATGTGTGCGTCAGTCAGTGTGTGTGTGTGTGTGTGTGCGTCAGTCAGGGTGTGTGTGCGCGTGTCAGTCAGTCAGTGTGAGTCAGTCAGTCAGTGTGTGTGTGTGTCTACATATGTGTGTGTGTGTCTACATGTGTGTATGTGTGTGTGTCTACATATGTGTGTGTGTCTCTACATGTGTGTGTGTGTGTGTGTGTGTCTACGTGTGTGCGTGTGTGTCTACGTGTGTGCTTGTGTGTGTCTACGTGTGTGCGTGTGTGTGTCTACGTGTGTGTGTGTGTCTACATGTGGTGTGTGTGTCTACATGTGTGTGTGTCTATATGTGTGTGTGTCTACATGTGTGTGTCTACATGTGTGTGTGTCTACATGTGTGTGTGTCTACATGTGTGTGTGTGTCTACGTGTGTGTGTCTACATGTGTGTGCGTGTCTACATGTGTGTGTGTGTCTACATGTGTGTGTGTGTGTGTGTGTCTACATGTGTGTGTCTACATGTGTGTGTGTGTGTCTACGTGTGTGTGTACGTGTGCGTGTGTGTATGTGTGTGTGTGTATATGTGTGTGTGTGTACATATGTGTGTGTGTACATGTGTGTGTACATGTGTGTGTGTACGTGTGTGTGTACGTGTGTGTGTGTGTTGGAGGAGGGATGGACGGATAAGGCCAGAGAGGAGGGAATGTGTGTGGGGGGGGAGCTGCTTACCTTACAGCATACAGCCAGCAGCAGCTTCCTCCTGCAGCCCGGGGGAGTCGTACCCCAGCTCAAGTCATCTGCTAGGGAGGGGCGTGGATCGGATGGGAGCCGGACGGAGAGCACAGAGGGCATGTGGAGGGAGAGAGGGGGGGGAGCCGGACGGAGAGCACAGAGGGCATGTGGAGGGAGAGAGGGGGGGGTGGAGGTAGAGAGGGGGGGGAGCTGCACGGAGAGCGCAGAGGGCATGTGGAGGGAGAGAGGGGGGGGAGCCGGACGGAGAGCACAGAGGGCATGTGGAGAGAGAGAGGGGGGGGGGTGGAGGTAGAGAGGGGGGGAGCTGCACGGAGAGCGCAGAGGGCATGTGGAGGGAGAGAGTGGGGGGAGCCGGACGGAGAGCACAGAGGGCATGTGGAGGGAGAGAGGGGGGGATAGAGCGAGAGAGGGGGGGGGCTGCATGGAGAGCTGAGCCCGGAGGGGGGTCCCTCCTGCAGGTGAGGCGGCGGCGCCGAGGAGCGTGCGCTTCTGCTCATGGGTAGTGTTGCTGGAGGCGCCGGGGAGGCTGGGGTTTGCTGTGAGGGGGAGTGGGGAGAGGTGAGGCGGTGGCACCGAGGAGCGTGCGGCGATGCCCGTGGGTAGCGGTGTCAGTGGCTGGTGAGTGTGACCATTCAGAGGTGTGCGGGGGCGGGCGGGCCAAGGGAGTAATCTGATTGGCCGGAAGCTGAGTGACAGACTGACGGACCAATCAGATTGCCCCTAGACACGGACATACAATGGTTTCAAAAATATAGATATAGATAAATACTTACTGCAACAGTCGCTAAATGCTGAAATGTGTATTTTATAGAGATGTGCAGTTGAACCTGTGCTATAGTTTTGTTTGTAAAAATGTTGGTTTTGCCAAATATACAATAATACTAATAATGGTGTTCTACATAACTGTAGCTCATTGTACTGCGCTGCGGAATATGTTGGCGATTTACACATCAAAAATAATAATAATACTGAGTGTATACTGGTAAAGAGAATACAGACTGGTGTGAGAGAGGACTGTGCTGTAGATATGTGCAAACTTTTCACATGCGTTAGATCCCAAAGTTTGCCACATGTTCACTTAACGCTAAATGTCAGGGCCGGTTCGGCCAAAAATTTGATCGAATTTTTGTGGGTTTTTCAAAATGGCCCATCTCTGCTTGGTAGTCCTGCCTAGCTATTAATTAAATATAGCCAACAGTTAGGGGTGTTAAAAAAAAATAACAATGGGAATCAGATCGACGTTTCAAAACAAAGGTCCACGTTTGGACTATGACTTTGATCCGTCCACAATAAAGCTTCTTATTTTTTATATTAAATACCTATGGGGTGACTTTTTGTTCAGATCATTTTTACACATACAGTACTGTATTCTGCAAACTGCCATTGAATCCTACGCAAACTGTGATATTCTGTTTTAACCAGATATGCTGTGTGTTTGAAGGCACAATGACGGCTGCTGCATCTGTACACACCCAACCAAAATAGTGTGATCGTCTTGGTGAAAATAGCTTGCTGTATGCCTCAGTCTGCTATCACTGAAATGTTTCTCTTATTTCCATTCTCATTAGAGCACTCCATGATTTGTCAGTATTTAGATTACCAAAAAGGCTGCACGCAGGGGGCTAATTTATTGAGTTTTTCAGCGGTATTGCCAGCAGGATGTATTTCCTTATCGCTGAGTAGTTTGTCCTGTTGTGGTAATTGATTAAAAAATTGAGACTGCTGTGTTGCAGTGTATTTAGAAATTCAGACCACAGGACAGTCCAAACAATCCAGTGCTCCAAAAAATGTTTGTAGAGGTGTGTGACTGGGGATACGCTGTATATAAGTGTCTCTAGATATTGTAATAGACACACCATGTGTGTCAGCCTGTGAGCAATTGCCAGTAAGGATAACGTATAAGAAGGTAATGAGTAAGCAAAGATAGTAAATGAAAGGCTTGTTACCGATCTCGTCGTAGTAAAATTACTCACAGGTAGGTGAAGTGGAAAAGATGATTATAAATCTTGTGCAATCACTGGGAGCCAGTGTCTCCTCCAACAGCAGCCTCCGGTGACGGGCAGCGCGACGTCAGGAAATAGGGGAATCCCCGCGATGGAGCTCAGTAGCCACAGCCAGGGCAAATCCCTCCGTATGGTAGAAGGGGGTGAACGGGCCCCCAAACCGAAGACTCCGTCACTGGACAGACGCAGCCCCAGTGCGGCTCCTCAATGATAAGTAACCGCCTGACTCTTTCACCGGAATGGGTTGCTGTGTATGGCAGGGAGGAGGTCACAGCTGGTATCCAAATGAAAGCTTGCAGCAGCGTATCACCAGCGGCGGGCAGCCAGGTAAGGAGTAGTAGTCTAGAGTAATGGAAAAAACCGGAGCACTGCCCACCAGCACATCACAGGACACGAGGGTCTTCTTTAGAATGGTTTATTGATAAAAGAACATAGGGCAGAGTTCCTAAAGACGCTCTGACAGGTGGTAACTCTTTGATAAAGCGCCCTGTGCGCAAAACATGTCAGAGCATCTTTAGGAACTCTGCCCTATGTTCTTTTATCAATAAACCATTCTAAAGAAGACCCTCGTGTCCTGTGATGTGCTGGTGGGCTGTGCTTCGGTTTTTTCCATTACTCTAGACTGCTGTGTTGCAGTGTAATGGTTTTAAGAATCTTTTCCACCATGTTTGCAGGGGGAGCCGCATGATACCAAAGGGAACACGTTTGCTTGGCACATTTCTGAGAGCTTAAAATCTGTGCCACCAGTATTAATATTATTAACACAATTTGGCAAGGAGCAAACCAATATTTCCTGTGATACAATATGTACACTTAGACCATAAATGCTTGTGATTTACAGCATCGTACAGTACAAGCTAAATCATTAACATGGGACACATTTGTTTCAAGCGCCACATACAGTAGAGATGATAGGGGAATGCAAACGAGTGTCATAAGTACACAAAATGGTAGCAAATCCACTACAATACGGTGCTTCCGAGTAAAGTTAATGGTAGGTCTCATAAGTGTGGAAATCCAAGGTAATTGGATAAAAGTAATTGGTGCTGATATCAGCAGTGCAGTTAGCACAAATAAAGAGATAAACCGCATATGGGGCAGGATATATTGGAGTATATTCCAGTGTCATGAGTGGTTGTGAGTATTTATGTTCAGTGCTTGACAAATCACCCACAAATCTACTCGCCGAACCAAAAAAAAATCTACTCGCCACCTAGTCCCGCCCCAACCCCACCTCTAATCCCGCCCCCAACCCCGCCTCTAATCCCGCCCCCAGCCCCGCATTTAAAAAAAAACATAAATGAAATAAATTGAATAAATTCCTGGTAAGAACATTCGTTTTTGACATAAGTTTATTTATTGTATTACATTATACTACAATTAGTCCTTGTTATGCGTGTGTGTGTGTGTGTGTGTGTGTGTGTGTGTGTGTGTGTGTGTGTGTGTGTGTGTGTGTGTGTGTGTGTGTGTGTGTGTGTGTGTGTGTGTGTGGTGTGTGTATATAAATGTTGAATCTAGAAAAAAAGCCAGATATGAATGACTAGTTTCGTGCACCCCTTTACTAGTGCCTGGATGCCCCCGCTTCACAATATTTAAAGCAGCAATCCCGCCTGGGATCTTACCTGATCAGCAGTCCCTCAATGTCCAGGTACCCTCATTCCCGCAATGTTATACATTGGAGGGGATGTGTTCCCTACCTGTCTTCTGGGTTAGGGGGGATTCCGATGTCTCCCGTGTGAAGCTTGAGTCAGATCTGGAAGAAAGCAGTATAGGTTATTTCGGTGTAGTATAGGGCAGTTAAGATATACAGGGTAAATAAGATATCCAGATCCAGATTGTGAGACGGAGAGAGAGATGGGGAGAGAGACGGGGATAGAGGGTGAGAGACAGAGAGAGGGTGTCTGTGGGGGGATGGGGTGACTGGGTGGGGTGATGTGGGTGACTGGGTGGGGTGATGTGGGGTGACTGGGTGGGGTGATGTGGGGTGATTGGGTGGGGTGATTGGGTGGGGTGACTGGGTGGGGTGATTGGGGGTGTGGGGTGACTGGGTGGGGTGATTGGGGGTGTGGGGTGACTGGGTGGGGTGATTGAGGGGGTGGGGTGATTGGGGGGGTGGGGTGTCTGACTGGGTGGGGATTACTGACTGTCTGACTGGGTGGGGTGACTGGGCAGGGGGTGGGATGACTGACTTTTGACTGACTTGACTGACTGAGTGGGGGGGGGTGACTGACTGGGTGGAGGGGGGTGACTGACTGGGTGGGGGGTACCTCTGGTGTCCTACACGTTCTCTCTCTCTCATACACACACACATACACACTCTCTCAAACCCATACAAACACTCTCATACCCATACACTCACTCTCTCATACCCATACACTCTCTCTCATCTCTCTCATCCCTCTCATCTCTCTCATCTCTCTCTCTCTCTCTCTCTCTCTCTCTCTCTCTCTCTCTCTCCCCCATACCCCAGTCTCTCTCTCTCTCATACCCCTCTTTCTCTCTCCCATACCTCTCACACACATACACACTGGGACAGAGAAACACCCTGCTACTACCTCCCGCCCCGTGGGCAGCGGGAGCACCGGAGGGAGGGGAGAGACACCCGAGCCGCGCGGGCAGCGGAGGGAGGGGGGAGAGGCACACGAGCCGCGCGGGCACCGGAGGGAGTGACACCCGACCCACGCGGGCAGCGGGAGCACCGGAGGGAGGGGGGTGAAGCACCCAACCCACGCGGGCAGCGGGAGCACCGGAGGGAGAGACACCCGAGCCGCGCGGGCAGTGGGAGCGGGAACACCGGAGGGAGGGGGGAGAGTCACCAGTACAGTATATATAAATATTTATTACAGTGCATTAAATTCCCCCCCACCTCAAGCATCTGTCCACAATCCTCTCCATGACCGGATCAGTGCAGGTCTTGTAAGCAGGAGGTGACACAATTATACAGGAGGATATATAGGAGGAGGAGGAGCAGCAGACACACGCGCGCACAACCCCAACCCCCCCCCCCCATTACTTACCCGTGCAGAGAAGGAAGGGCGGTTTGAAGTCCTGGCAACTCCAAGCCGCGTCACAGCCAGAGGGATTTTTTTTTTTTCGAGCAGGGGTTTTGTTTTTGCAGAGCAGGGGAAAAGCTACTGGCCACGAGCCAATATCCGATCGCAGCTGGCGAGTTGGCGACCGAGTTTGTCGAGCACTGTTTATGTTGATATATTGCATAAATGCACGGGCCCTTGTGTGAGCACAGAGTGAAAAAGCACCCCGATTGGGTGCAAAACGCATTACAGGAACTGCGTTCTCTTTTGTACTTCATGGCACTGGCTGAATAAATGATTTGTATGCACACAGTTTGGCTTGTTTTTTTTTTGTTGCTGTGCACCACTTCTACCATTCACTTCTTAGAGTGTCATAAATAGCAGGAGAATGGTAAAATACCTAGACGAAAGCCATGTAGGATTTCACGTGAACATTGCAGAAGAGAGGTGGCAATGGTATTCGAGAATAAATGAAGGATAATGTTCTTCAATCAGAAATAGGAGAGGCGTAAAAGAGAGGTACATTTTAAATTGCTATATCTGAACAAAACTGAGGAAAGGAATGCAACATATTATTGTAAATAAGCGAAACATGAATAAAGTAGTAATGTACTGTAACTTGAATTTTTCATCCCAGCTCATGCATGGAACATATATATGGGCTAATTGTACATACTGCGTGAACCAATGCAATCCTACGACTTTAAATAAAGGCCTAGTTCATTTTTAACTTTATGTGAAAACCAAATCCTAAATTGTTTTCACAAAAATAAGTAGACTACATTTAATACTGAGAGAAAATTATATCAAATATTCCAACTCTGTCACATATATAGGTTTTTCACATTAACAGTGCAAAAATATGAAAATATGAACTTTCCCATTCACTTATTCAAACTCTGTTGTGAGCATTATGGTTCTAACAGAGCATATGTTAGAATATGTCCAACTTTGTGTAGGTTTGTCTGAAATATCTTCAACATGAGTGATCTGACATGACTCATAGTATAGCTCTTACACATCAGAATATTATTATTAAACATATTTTGACAGATTCACCAACATTTTACACATATATGCCTTGGGATATTGACAGCTGTAACAATATGCCCCTTTTATAAAGCATTAGTAAGACCACACATTGAATATGGAGTACAATTTGGGGCACCACTCCTTAGAAAAAACATTATGGAACTAGAGAGAGAGAGTGCAGAGATGAGCCACCAAATTAATAAAGGGGATGGCTAATCTGATTTATTAGAAACTAGCTAAATTAGATTTATTTACATTAGAAAAGAGGCATCTAAGAGGGAATATTATAACTATATACACATATATTCAGGGACAATACAAGGGGCTTTCAAAAGAACTATTCATCCCACGGCAGTACAAAGGACACAGGGTCATCCCTTAAGGTTGGAGGAAAGGAGATTTCACCAGGAACAAAGGAAAGGGTTCTTTACAGTAAGGGCAGTTAAAATGTGGAATTCATTATCCATGGAGACTGTGATGGCAGATACAATAGATTTGTTCAAAAAAAGGTTGACATCTTTTAAGAAAGGAAAGGTAAACAGCAGGAAGCAGGATGATGATGAATCGCACAGCCACGAAAATCCAATTCCCAAAGGGACCGGAAGGTATGAGACAAAAGTACACACTCCAATGATATAATAGGTCTGGTGCATGAAACGCGTAGGTGTGTTCGTGTTGTTCCGTTGCTGTACCCACCTGCATTAAACCAGACCTATTATATCATTGGAGTGTGTACTTTTGTCTCATACCTTCCGGTCCCTTTGGGAATTGGATTTTCGTGGCTGTGCGATTCATCATCATCCTGCTTCCTGCTGTTTACCTACCTGGATGGGCTGCACGCCCTGGATGTCTGGAGGTCCTGCTTAGCAGCAAGGTAAAGGGCCGCAGTGCCCTAACATATATATATGTATACCTGTGCTTTTGCCATTTAAATATTGGTTATTTGGTTGGGTTTACATAGTGTTTAAGCTGTGGAGGTCAAGTGGACCCCACTAGACACTTAGCCCTTGCCATATATATGCCTTATTATTCATGGACTCCCCATTGTCATCCTGATCATTACTACATGCCGTGGAGGAATTCTCTCTAATTTTGGAAGCATCACACCTGTTCTACTTTGTAGAAAGGAAAGGTATACAGGGATATACAAATAAGTAAACATGGGAAGGATGTTGATCCAGGGAGTAATCTGATTGCCAAATCTTGGAGTCAGGAAGGAATTTATTTTTAACCTTATGAGAAATCATTGGTTGATATTTCACTGGGGTTTTTTGTTTGCCTTCCTCTGAATCAATATACTGTAATTACGGATATAGGATACAGTATCTGTTGTCTAAATTTAGCTTGATGGATGGATGTCTTTTTTTTTCAACCTCATCTACTATGTTATTATGTTACTAGGTATTATAGGCTAAAAGCTGGTCAATTCAGGGCATTATTGAAATCCCTGCTCTCTGATTGGTTAAAATTCCGGGCATTATCCAATCAGTAATGGCCCGGAATTTTTGGCAGCTTGCCAAGTTTTTCAGCCAATCAGCTTTCAGGTTTCATTCACAAAGAGTGAAATTTGTACTTAGACAGGGGAGGTGATTTGACAGGAGCCACCAGCAAGGCACTGACTCCTCCCCCACCCTGTCTGCAGAGAGCTGCGCACAGGAGAGTGAGGGGACAGGTTTGTGTGTCTGAGTGTGTTTTGTGGCTGTAAAGGGGGCAGCAGAGTGTTTTATTAGTGTGTGTCTTCTGTTGGTGTGTGTTTTGTGGGTGTAGAGGGGGCAGCAGAGTCTTGTTGGCGTGTTTCTGCTGTGTATGTTTTGTTCTTATAGAGGGGGAGCTGCAGTGTGTGTGGCTTCAGTGTGTGTTTTATGGGTGAAGGAGGGGTGCAGAGTGTTTTAGTGGTGTGTGTCTGCAGTGTGTGGGTTTACAGGGGGCTGCAGTGGGTGAAGAGGGGGGCTGCTGGTGTGTGTTTTGTGGATGTAGAAGTGGCAGTCTGTGTTTGTGTATATAGGGGGGGTTGCAGAGTGTGTGTTTGTGTGTATAGAGGGCTGCAGTGTGTGTGTGTGTGGGGGTCTGTGGGTCTGTGGGTCTGTGGGTCTGTGGGTCTGTGGGTCTGTGTATATGTACAATTTACTTTTAATAAACTTGCAGTAAAACCATAAGAATGTAGACAATCATGCTGATAAAAATCAATATGACTACAAAAATGTATATTTTTTATGAAAAATTAAAAATAAGCCTATATTTAGCCTATAATAGTAATAATTCCCTCAGAACAGGGCATTACTGGCCAATAATGCCCTGGCTGGGTTAAAGTCCCTCGGCTTCGCCTCAGACCTTCAACTCTTCCAGCCAGGGCATTATTGGCCAGTAATGCCCTGTTCTTCAGGGATTATTACTTAAATATTTTTACAAGCACATACATTAAAGGAGTTAAGCAATGTGGCTTTAGTCTGTGACATCGTTCTCCCACATAAACCAGCATATTCTGCTATCATGATGAATATCACCGTTTCCATATGATCCAGATCTACTGTTGATACAGAATATGACAACATATCTCACCAGAACAAACCGGAAGTAACCATGAAGCTGGCTATCTGTAATAAAATGTTACAATTCCTCCTTATCAAGAGTCAACATCTTTTTCTCTCTCCATATTTTGGGTTAGGGGCCTGGTAAATCCATTAGCATGCCATACCAACCTCTGCCCACTCTTAAAACCACTCACACAGAGCCAACAGATCTATTAAACTGTTGCAACATCAGTCTAACTTTCTAACTTTCTACCTCGGCATATTATTGTGCGCTGAACGTCTCACTTGGAGCGGCGTTGGATATATACACTGGCGACACACTTTATTCGAGCTCGGCTAGTCCCACGAATTCGGGTATACCCGGGTGTATTGAGGTTTGTGACTGTTTTCTGCCCGAGTGCATTGAGGTATTTTCCAAGCAGGGATTGAAGCATTTTATTCCCGCTGGCTGCAATACTGCACAGTATATATATAT
Organism: Ascaphus truei; assembly: GCF_040206685.1. Taxonomy (NCBI): domain Eukaryota; kingdom Metazoa; phylum Chordata; class Amphibia; order Anura; family Ascaphidae; genus Ascaphus; species Ascaphus truei. The sequence goes on from NC_134498.1 coordinate 30,389,960, forward strand.
ATACTGCATTACAATTCATGAATTTATGCCATCTGGTAGACACGCGAAGCATTGCAGCCTATTAAATCCTAATCATTATCATTTAACAGATCAGCCGCCCATCAGCCAGGCATGAACCCAGGCTGGGAAGGCAAACACAACGGGGCTTGTCAGAGGTGAGGAGCGGCGCATTCCAGGTATCTGCCAGGTACATACCGGGTATTTGCTCGAATAAAGTGTGTCGGTGCAGTATGCAAAAAGATGGCCATTCCACCTGATATTTATACCATCCGATACCTAACCCCAATACCTTTTTATGCATCTAGTGGCATGAATTTACAAAATTACATTTGCATTCATGGGAATCTATTGACTTAAGTCTCCCGCTGCAAAACTGTGGTAAAACTAGTGGAAAAAACTACATCATCTTTACCAAGAGAAAGGAATCCCATTGAAAGCAAAGGGAGTTGTTTCTGTGGTAAATTTGCTGCAGATTTGCTCCAGTTTTGCAACTGGGAGATGGTGTTTAAATATCTCCCATAGCAGTAACAGCACAATATCTACATAGCAAATTCTATAACTACCTTGGACAATATTTTAAATGAAATAATAATGTCACCAGTGCTTTAAAAATAAAGAAAATAAAATTATCAGCGTTTTCATTAGTAAAGCTTCCTGTATTAGGGAGGAGAAAATACAACGCAAAGAATATCTGTTGAGTGCATGAAAGACTGGGTTATTTGTAGTATATTTACAACTCTGCTCGCCAGATCACTGAGAGGATCACATCTATATTCCTTTCTTGCAGTATGCAGAATCTTGTCAAATGCGGTAGAGATTACCTGTCTCTTGGCATTTGCAATAGTGCTGTTTGGGGTATTCGTTTCAGGCCTACTGTAAATGTGAAAAGAGACCTGCATATATAAAATCATGTAACAAATGTTTAAAGCATGAACAATTCGGTTATCTCTGTTCTTTCACTTTACTGCAACTCTAAAATCTATTGCTTGGTGGGACTGGGAAAACAGGGCTCTGCAAGTCCTCTTTCTAAAGCCTAAAAATGTCATCTCATAATCTTTCAAATCCCATAGTTACATTTGTGAGAGGAGGTTTTTATTTGAAATGTTAAGCTGCATACATATAGCACAAAAATTGGATAAATAATAGGTACTTCTATTCAAACACCATTTTACAGAACTCGGTACATTACACTCTTACAAAGCATTCAAGTTGTTAATACAAAGGCAGTCGATAGATTGGACTGCACCATCTTTTCTTTTACATCTCGCTTTAATTGCCCCAGTGAGTCAAATATTAGAAATTCATCATTGATTAAATCAGTGCATTGTCCAACATATTTGATTTGAATTTGTAGTCCGTCCTGCAGTTGATTTAGGAACATGTTGCAAATAGCTTTAAAGAACAAGCAGGAAATGTACATTAAATGTAACCTTTGACAATCTCTGTACTTCCCAGATAATGTTACTAAAGTTGAAGTAGGTAAATACGATAGTTTATACCCATAACGAAGGAAAGCAACATTTAAAAAGCCATCAATTTATGGATTTTAACATCAAATTGTCCTAGTATTGTTAAACTTCCGTTTAAAAAGGTAACGTCTGGCCAATTTCATTCTCAGACTGTTGTGTGGTATTATACGAGGCTATAAATAAGCCGCGTTTTCACTGACAGAGGCACTGGCAACAAAGTTCTCCAGAAAGTCGGCTACTGTCACAACGATCACGCGCGGTCTGGAAGTCAAACAGAAATGAAAATACTGAATACCTCCAACTCTCCCTTTATTGCGACTTGAAGAGAAATACGTTTAACATAATATCACAAACTGCAAAACCATTCCACGTAACAATCTCATTTGCAACAAAGTGTCAAATAGTTGAAAAACAAAAAACACACAAAACATATTATTCTCAAGAAGGCCGCAATCTACGAACAGTTAGGCTGAGTCCCCGCTGACGCTGAGCGCCGGGTGTCCTGCATATACGCGCGGCGCGTGGGGGGGGGGGGGAAAGAATTGCGGGTAGTTGATCGCGCTGGAAAGTATAATTTTTTTGTTTACCTAAGCGTCGAGCATTTGTGTTTGCGTGCGCGCGCACATTGTGAGGGGGCGGGGACTTACATATATCAATATATGTAAGTAACCACCGCAAGCACCGCACGCTCATCGCTAGCGGGACGCAGCCGTATACTGATATCGTGGGATCCGTGGAAAATCAATCAAAAACCTATTTACCGTGTTTGTTACCATGGTGACCAATTTATTTTAATTTCAAATATTTAATTTCTCTCATGGTTCAAGCAAATTGTCTGAAAACTTTGCACAAGTTGCAAACAAATAAATTGTGAGTTGATGACGTACAGTTTATTTAAAAAAAAATCTTTCTATTAGTTTTTGAATAACATGAAACAAAATAAATACAATCATTCATGACAATTTTTTTTTTAATCAATTATTACTATACCCCTACACTCCCACAACCCACCCAACCCCCATACACCATACAGTAGCTCATATATTATCTAGGAACCTTGCAAGAACACCAGATATTGCCACACAACAAAAAAGACCCCATCCCGACATCTGAGACCTTTACATTTCAGAATAAATAAATCCATACATTTATATGGAATTTTTTTTGATCTTTTTTATCATCTATATACTATAACTCCCAGCACCATCTGGTCTCGTTATGATAGAGTTATGTATTTCCAAATAAGATAAGAAAGGAAAACAGGTATCCGTAAATTTAGAGTGTTTTTGTTGTAAGGAAAAAAGTAATGCTCTCTAAAGCCCACATCTCTCATGCGCTGGTCCACCATTGTGTCATATTTGGTGCCGATACATTCTTCCAGTTAGAAGCAGCCTACAATCTGGCAGCTAATAGAAAAAAATCATTTCACAATGTGGCCTGCACTGATTTGGTTTAAACTTCCGGCAGATCTTAGTTAGGATGGCAGAAAGGTACCCTCAAAATCTCATCAGAACTGGTCAAGGCGTTTGACCTGTGAAGAGAGAACACATGAACAGAAAAGTAGTCAAAAAAACAAACAAACCACACACCCAAAGTCTGTCTCTGTCTCTTAATTACTTTGGTCTGTGTCTGCACTGGGTTTTGGGTTATATATGTTGGTCTCATTCATTGTTTTTCAGCACCCACCTGAGAAAGGTTCCTCTTAGAGGGCCGTAACATTGGGTCTGTATGTGTGCCTTTTATATTTAATATACTATTTTTGGATTACTACAGAGTGCTGCCTCTTTTTTCCTATTGGAAATATTTTACTATATACAGTAGTGTATGTGTGTGTGTGTGTGTGTGTGTGTGTGTGTGTGTGTGTGTGTGTGTGTGTGTGTGTGTGTGTGTGTGTGTGTGTGTGTGTGTGTGTGTGTGTGTGTGTGTGTGTGTGTGTGTGTGTGTGTCAGATCTTGTCAATCCACTGCTGGTTGAACGACTGCCCAAGGATATTTCATCTGTGCTGAAGCAGGGATATCCTTAAAACCTGACCTGTTGGTGGCCCTTGAGTACTGGAGTTGGCCACTCCTGGGCAATACTGTCTCATAATGGATGACTGGCTCATGATGAGATAGCTGTATGTGTTGTGCAATAATGATGAAAAGAGAAATCTTGACGAGAGACCTATCAGTTTAGATCTGATTTTAGAGATTCTGAAAATCTAGCATGTACAGATGCAGCCACCAGTATTAGAACACTTACCTGGGAAATTCTAGGGCAGTCTTACAGTAAATGCCTCAACATTTCTGTGAGATTCTTAATGGCCCATAGGATTAACACAACGGGTGTCCCTGCAGTCCCATTCAAACGGAATGGGACTGCAGGGACCCCTGCTGTGTTAATCCCATGGACCATTAAGAATCTCACAGAAATGTTGAGGCATTTACTGTGAGACTGCCCCAGAATTTCCCAGGCTTGAGTTCTAATACTGGTGGCTGCATCTGTACCATTTTGTTGAAGAGAGCACCTTATCATGTGCGTCTTCTTAAATATTATGATAGTATGAATGGTTTTGTAATTAGAAACTTATTGCAATTTCATTTTATTAAGCTAATTTGACCTATTAGGTATCATAAGCAGATTCTTCTTTCTTTTACAAACATCTGCTTGTGAAAAATAAAAAATATTGTGTGTGAAGACCATATGTACAGTATGTATACTGTTAAATTGATGCTAGGCATGGTGTATTCTGTATGGTTGCTGTTGAATTGATGCAGGGCATGGTGTATTTGTATGGTTGCTGTTAAATTGATGCAGGGCATGGTGTATTCTGCATGGTTGCTGTTGAATTGATACAGGGCATGGTGTATTCTGTATGGTTGCTGTTGAATTGATGCGAGGCATGGTGTATTCTTTATGGTTGCTGTTGAATTGATGCAGGGCATGGTGTATTCTTTATGGTTGCTGTTGAATTGATGCAGGGCATGGTGTATTCTGTATGCTTGCTGTTGAATTGATGTGAGGCATGGTGTATTCTGTATGCTTGCTGTTGAATTGATGCGGGACATGGTGTATTCTGTATGGTTGCTGTTGAATTGATGCGGGGCATGGTGTATTCTGTATGGTTGCTGTTGAATTGATGCGGGGCATGGTGTATTCTGTATGGTTGCTGTTGAATTGATGCAGGGCATGGTGTATTCTGTATGGTTGCTGTTGAATTGATGCAGGGCATGGTGAATTTGTATGGTTGCTGTTGAATTGATGCGAGGCATGATGTATTCTGTATGGTTGCTGTTGAATTGATACAGGGTATGGTGTATTCTGTATGGTTGTTGTTGAATTGATGCGGGGCATGGTGTATTCTGTATGTTTGCTGTTGAATTGATGCCGGGCATGGTGTATTCTGTATGTTTGCTGTTAAATTGATGCAGGGCATGGTGTATTTGTATGGTTGCTGTTGAATTGATGCAGGGCATGGTGTATTATGTATGGTTGCTCTTGAATTGATGCGGGGCATGGTGTATTCTGTATGTTTGCTGTTGAATTGATGCGGGGCATGGTGTATTCTGTATGTTTGCTGTTAAATTGATGCAGGGCATGGTGTATTTGTATGGTTGCTGTTGAATTGATGCAGGGCATGGTGTATTCTGTATGGTTGCTGTTGAATTGATGCAGGCATGGTGTATTCTGTATGGTTGCTGTTGAATTGATGCGGGACATGGTGTATTCTGTATGGTTGTTGTTGAATTGATGCCGGGCATGGTGTATTCTGTATGGTTGCTGTTGAATTGATGCAGGGCATGGTGTATTCTGTATGCTTGCTGTTGAATTAATGCGAGGCATGGTGTATTCTGTATGGTTGCTGTTGAATTGATGCGAGGCATGGTGTATTCTGTATGGTTGCTGTTGAATTGATGCGGGACATGGTGTATTCTGTATGGTTGTTGTTGAATTGATGCCGGGCATGGTGTATTCTGTATGGTTGCTGTTGAATTGATGCGGGCATGGTGTATTCTGTATGGTTGCTGTTGAATTGATGCGGGACATGGTGTATTCTGTATGGTTGTTGTTGAATTGATGCCGGGCATGGTGTATTCTGTATGGTTGCTGTTGAATTGATGCGGGCATGGTGTATTCTGTATGGTTGCTGTTGAATTGATGCAGGGCATGGTGTATTCTGTATGCTTGCTGTTGAATTAATGCGAGGCATGGTGTATTCTGTATGGTTGCGGTTGAATTGATGCGAGGCATGGTGTATTCTGTATGGTTGCTGTTGAATTGATGCAGGGCATGGTGTATTCTGTATGGTTGCTGTTGAATTGATGCGGGGCATGGTGTATTCTGTATGGTTGCTGTTTAATTGATGCAGGGCATGGTGTATTCTGTATGGTTGCTGTTGAATTGATGCGAGGCATGGTGTTTTCTGTATGTTTGCTGTTGAATTGATGCCGGGCATGGTGTATTCTGTATGCTTGCTGTTGAATTGATGCGGGGCATGGTGTATTCTGTATGGTTGCTGTTGAATTGATGCAGGGCATGGTGTATTTGTATGGTTGCTGTTGAATTGATGCGGTACATGGTGTATTCTGTATGGTTGTTGTTGAATTGATGCCGGGCAAGGTGTATTCTGTATGGTTGCTGTTGAATTGATGTGGGCATGGTATATTTGTATGGTTGCTGTTGAATTTATGCGGGGCATGGTGTATTCTGTATGGTTGCTGTTGAATTGATGCAGGGCATGGTATATTTATATGGTTGCTGTTGAATTTATGCGGGGCATGGTGTATTCTGTATGGTTGCTGTTGAATTGATGCAGGGCATGGTGTATTCTGTATGGTTGCTGTTGAATTGATGCGGGGCATGGTGTATTCTGTTTGGTTGCTGTTGAATTGATGCGGGGCATGGTGTATTCTGTATGGTTGCTGTTGAATTGATGCGGGGCATGGTGTATTCTGTATGCTTGCTGTTGAATTGATGCGAGGCATGGTGTATTCTGTATGGTTGCTGTTGAATTGATGCGGGACATGGTGTATTCTGTATGGTTGCTGTTGAATTGATGCGGGGCATGGTGTATTCTGTATGCTTGCTGTTGAATTGATGCCGGGCATGGTGTATTCTGTATGGTTGCTGTTGAATTGATGCGGGGCATGGTGTATTCTGTATGGTTGCTGTTGAATTGATGCGGGGCATGGTATATTTGTATGGTTGCTGTTGAATTGATGCGGGGCATGGTGTATTCTGTATGGTTGCTGTTGAATTGATGCGAGGCATGGTGTATTCTGTATGGTTGCTGTTGAATTGATGCGGGGCATGGTGTATTCTGTATGGTTGCTGTTGAATTGATGCGGGGCATGGTGTATTCTGTATGGTTGCTGTTGAATTGATGTAGGGCATGGTTAATTCTGTATGGTTGCTGTTGAATTGATGCAGGGCATGGTGTATTCTGTATGGTTGCTGTTGAATTGATGCGGGGCATGGTGTATTCTGTATGGTTGCTGTTGAATTGATGCGGGGCATGGTGTATTCTGTATGCTTGCTGTTGAATTGATGCGAGGCATGGTGTATTCTGTATGGTTGCTGTTGAATTGATGCGGGGCATGGTGTATTCTGTATGGTTGCTGTTGAATTGATGCGGGGCATGGTGTATTCTGTATGGTTGCTGTTGAATTGATGTAGGGCATGGTTAATTCTGTATGGTTGCTGTTGAATTGATGCAGGGCATGGTGTATTCTGTATGGTTGCTGTTGAATTGATGCGGGACATGGTGTATTCTGTATGGTTGCTGTTGAATTGATGCGGGGCATGGTGTATTCTGTATGGTTGCTGTTGAATTGATGCGGGGCATGGTGTATTCTGTATGGTTGCTGTTGAATTGATGCGGGGCATGGTGTATTCTGTATGGTTGCTGTTGAATTGATGCGGGGCATGGTGTATTCTGTATGGTTGCTGTTGAATTGATGCAGGGCATGGTGTATTCTGTATGGTTGCTGTTGAATTGATGCAGGGCATGGTGAATTTGTATGGTTGCTGTTGAATTGATGCGAGGCATGATGTATTCTGTATGGTTGCTGTTGAATTGATACAGGGTATGGTGTATTCTGTATGGTTGTTGTTGAATTGATGCGGGGCATGGTGTATTTGTATGGTTGCTGTTGAATTGATGCAGGCCTTGGTGTATTCTGTATGGTTGCTGTTGAATTGATGCAGGGCATGGTGTATTCTGTATGGTTGCTGTTGAATTGATGCGAGGCATGGTGTTTTCTGTATGTTTGCTGTTGAATTGATGCCGGGCATGGTGTATTCTGTATGCTTGCTGTTGAATTGATGCGAGGCATGGTGTATTCTGTATGGTTGCTGTTGAATTGATGCGGGGCATGGTGTATTCTGTATGGTTGCTGTTGAATTGATGCGGGGCATGGTGTATTCTGTATGGTTGCTGTTGAATTGATGCAGGGCATGGTGTATTCTGTATGGTTGCTGTTGAATTGATGCAGGGCATGGTGAATTTGTATGGTTGCTGTTGAATTGATGTGAGGCATGGTGTATTCTGTATGGTTGCTGTTGAATTGATGCGGGGCATGGTGTATTCTGTATGGCTGCTGTTGAATTTTATGCAGGGCATGGTGTATTCTGTATGGTTGCTGTTGAATTGATGCAGGGCATGGTGTATTCTGTATGGTTGCTGTTGAATTGATGCGGGGCCTGGTGTATTCTGTATGCTTGCTGTTGAATTGATGCAGGGCATGGTGTATTCTGTATGGTTGCTGTTGAATTGATGCGGGGCCTGGTGTATTCTGTATGCTTGCTGTTGAATTGATGCGGGGCATGGTGTATTCCGTATGGTTGCTGTTGAATTGATGCAAGGCATGGTGTATTATGTATGCTTGCATTTGAATTGATGCGAGGCATGGTGTATTCTGTATGGTTGCTGTTGAATTGATGCGGGACATGGTGTATTCTGTATGGTTGCTGTTGAATTGATGCGGGCCATGGTGTATTCTGTATGGTTGCTGTTGAATTGATGCGGGGCATGGTGTATTCTGTATGGTTGCTGTTGAATTGATGCGGGGCATTGTGTATTCTGTATGGTTGCTGTTGAATTGATGCGGGGCATGGTGTATTCTGTATGGTTGCTGTTGAATTGATGCAGGGCATGGTGTATTCTGTATGGTTGCTGTTGAATTGATGCAGGGCATGGTGTATTTGTATGGTTGCTGTTGAATTGATGCGAGGCATGATGTACACTGGCGACACACTTTATTCGAGCTTGGCTAGTCCCACGAATTCGGGTATACCCGGGTCTATTGAGGTTTGTGACTGTTTTCTGCCCGAGTGCATTGAGTTATTTTCCAAGCAGGTATTGAAGCATTTTATTCCCGCTGGCTGCAATACTGCACACTATATATATATATACTGCATTACAATTCATGAATTTATGCCATCTGGTAGACACGCGAAGCATTGCAGCCTATTAAATCCTAATCATTATCATTTAACAGATCAGCCGCCCATCAGCCAGGCATGAACCCAGGCTGGGAAGGCAAATGCAACGGGGCTTGTCAGAGGTGAGGAGTGGCGCATTCCAGGTATATGCCAGGTACATACCGGGTATTTGCTCGAATAAAGTGTGTCGGTGCAGTATTCTGTATGGTTGCTGTTGAATTGATACAGGGTATGGTGTATTCTGTATGGTTGTTGTTGAATTGATGCGGGGCATGGTGTATTTGTATGGTTGCTGTTGAATTGATGCAGGGCATGGTGTATTCTGTATGGTTGCTGTTGAATTGATGCAGGGCATGGTGTATTCTGTATTGTTGCTGTTGAATTGATGCGAGGCATGGTGTTTTCTGTATGTTTGCTGTTGAATTGATGCCGGGCATGGTGTATTCTGTATGCTTGCTGTTGAATTGATGCGGGGCATGGTGTATTCTGTATGGTTGCTGTTGAATTGATGCAGGGCATGGTGTATTTGTATGGTTGCTGTTGAATTGATGCGGGACATGGTGTATTCTGTATGGTTGCTGTTGAATTGATGCGGGCATGGTGTATTCTGTATGCTTGCTGTTGAATAAATGCGAGGCATGGTGTATTCTGTATGGTTGCTGTTGAATTGATGCGAGGCATGGTGTATTCTGTATGGTTGCTGTTGAATTGATGCGGGGCATGGTGTATTCTGTATGGTTGTTGTTGAATTGATGCGGGGCATGGTGTATTCTGTATGGTTGCTGTTGAATTGATGCGGGGCATGGTGTATTCTGTATGGTTGCTGTTGAATTGATGCAGGGCATGGTGTATTCTGTATGCTTGCTGTTGAATTGATGCAGGGCATGGTGTATTCTGTATGGTTGCTGTTGAATTGATGCGAGGCATGGTGTTTTCTGTATGTTTGCTGTTGAATTGATGCCGGGCATGGTGTATTCTGTATGCTTGCTGTTGAATTGATGCGGGGCATGGTGTATTCTGTATGGTTGCTGTTGAATTGATGCAGGGCATGGTGTATTTGTATGGTTGCTGTTGAATTGATGCGGGACATGGTGTATTCTGTATGGTTGTTGTTGAATTGATGCCGGGCATGGTGTATTCTGTATGGTTGTTGTTGAATTGATGCCGGGCATGGTGTATTCTGTATGGTTGCTGTTGAATTGATGCGGGCATGGTGTATTCTGTATGCTTGCTGTTGAATTGATGCGAGGCATGGTGTATTCTGTATGGTTGCTGTTGAATTGATGCGAGGCATGGTGTATTTGTATGGTTGCTGTTGAATTGATGCCGGGCATGGTGTATTCTGTATGCTTGCTGTTGAATTGATGCCGGGCATGGTGTATTCTGTATGGTTGCTGTTGAATTGATGCAGGGCATGGTGTATTTGTATGGTTGCTTTTGAATTGATACAGGGTATGGTGTATTCTGTATGGTTGTTTTTGAATTGATGCAGGGCATGGTGTATTCTGTATGGTTGCTGTTGAATTGATGCAGGGCATTGTGTATTCTGTATGCTTGCTGTTGAATTGATGCGAGGCATGGTGTATTCTGTATGGTTGCTGTTGTATTGATGCCGGGCATGGTGTATTCTGTATGCTTGCTGTTGAATTGATGCGGGGCATGGTGTATTCTGTATGGTTGCTGTTGAATTGATGCAGGGCATGGTGTATTTGTATGGTTGCTGTTGAATTGATACAGGGTATGGTGTATATCTGTATGGTTGCTGTTGAATTGATGCAGGGCATGGTGTATTTGTATGGTTGCTGTGCAATTGATGCGGGGCATGGTGTATTCTGTATGGTTGCTGTTGAATTGATGCAGGGCATGGTGTATTCTGTATGGTTGCTGTTGAATTGATGCGGGGCATGGTATATTCTGTATGGTTGCTGTTGAATTGATGCGGGGCATGGTGTATTCTGTATGGTTGCTGTTGAATTGATGCAGGGCATGGTGTATTCTGTATGGTTGCTGTTGAATTGATGCAGGGCATGGTGTATTCTGTATGGTTGCTGTTGAATTGATGCAGGGCATGGCGTATTTGTATGGTTGTTGTTGAATTGATGCGGGGCATGGTGTATTCTGTATGGTTGTTGTTGAATTGATGCGGGGCATGGTGTATTCTGTTTGCTTGCTGTTGAATTCATGCAGGGCATGGTGTATTTGTATGGTTGCTGTTGAATTGATGCAGGGCATGGTGTATTCTGTATGCTTGCTGTTGAATTGATGCAGGGCATGGTGTATTCTGTATGGTTGCTGTTGAATTGATGCGGGACATGGTGTATTCTGTATGGTTGCTGTTGAATTGATGCGGGGCATGGTGTATTCTGTATGGTTGCTGTTGAATTGATGCAGGGCATGGTGTATTCTGTATGGTTGCTGTTGAATTGATGCAGGGCATGGTGAATTTGTATGATTGCTGTTGAATTGATGTGAGGCATGATGTATTCTGTATGGTTGCTGTTGAATTGATACAGGGTATGGTGTATTCTGTATGGTTGTTGTTGAATTGATGCGGGGCATGGTGTATTTGTATGGTTGCTGTTGAATTGATGCAGGCCTTGGTGTATTCTGTATGGTTGCTGTTGAATTGATGCAGGGCATGGTGTATTCTGTATGGTTGCTGTTGAATTGATGCGAGGCATGGTGTTTTCTGTATGTTTGCTGTTGAATTGATGCCGGGCATGGTGTATTCTGTATGCTTGCTGTTGAATTGATGCGGGGCATGGTGTATTCTGTATGGTTGCTGTTGAATTGATGCGGGGCATGGTGTATTCTGTATGGCTGCTGTTGAATTTTATGCAGGGCATGGTGTATTCTGTATGGTTGCTGTTGAATTGATGCAGGGCATGGTGTATTCTGTATGGTTGCTGTTGAATTGATGCGGGGCCTGGTGTATTCTGTGTGCTTGCTGTTGAATTGATGCAGGGCATGGTGTATTCTGTATGGTTGCTGGTGAATTGATGCGGGGCCTGGTGTATTCTGTATGCTTGCTGTTGAATTGATGCGGGGCATGGTGTATTCTGTATGGTTGCTGTTGAATTGATGCAGGGCATGGTGTATTCTGTATGCTTGCTGTTGAATTGATGCCGGGCATGGTGTATTCTGTATGGTTGCTGTTGAATTGATGCGAGGCATGGTATATTTGTATGGTTGCTGTTGAATTGATGCGGGGCATGGTGTATTCTGTATGGTTGCTGTTGAATTGATGCGGGGCATGGTGTATTCTGTATGGTTGCTGTTGAATTGATGCGGGGCATGGTGTATTCTGTATGGTTGCTGTTGAATTGATGCGGGGCATGGTGTATTCTGTATGGTTGCTGTTGAATTGATGCAGGGCATGGTGTATTCTGTATGGTTGCTGTTGAATTGATGCAGGGCATGGTGTATTTGTATGGTTGCTGTTGAATTGATGCGAGGCATGATGTATTCTGTATGGTTGCTGTTGAATTGATACAGGGTATGGTGTATTCTGTATGGTTGTTCTTGAATTGATGCGGGGCATGGTGTATTTGTATGGTTGCTGTTGAATTGATGCAGGGCATGGTGTATTCTGTATGGTTGCTGTTGAATTGATGCAGGGCATGGTGTATTCTGTATTGTTGCTGTTGAATTGATGCGAGGCATTGTGTTTTCTGTATGTTTGCTGTTGAATTGATGCCGGGCATGGTGTATTCTGTATGCTTGCTGTTGAATTGATGCGGGGCATGGTGTATTCTGTATGGTTGCTGTTGAATTGATGCAGGGCATGGTGTATTTGTATGGTTGCTGTTGAATTGATGCGGGACATGGTGTATTCTGTATGGTTGCTGTTGAATTGATGCGGGCATGGTGTATTCTGTATGCTTGCTGTTGAATAAATGCGAGGCATGGTGTATTCTGTATGGTTGCTGTTGAATTGATGCGAGGCATGGTGTATTCTGTATGGTTGCTGTTGAATTGATGCGGGGCATGGTGTATTCTGTATGGTTGTTGTTGAATTGATGCGGGGCATGGTGTATTCTGTATGGTTGCTGTTGAATTGATGCGGGGCATGGTGTATTCTGTATGGTTGCTGTTGAATTGATGCAGGGCATGGTGTATTCTGTATGCTTGCTGTTGAATTGATGCAGGGCATGGTGTATTCTGTATGGTTGCTGTTGAATTGATGCAGGGCATGGTGAATTTGTATGGTTGCTGTTGAATTGATGTGAGGCATGGTGTATTCTGTATGGTTGCTGTTGAATTGATGCGGGGCATGGTGTATTCTGTATGGCTGCTGTTGAATTTTATGCAGGGCATGGTGTATTCTGTATGGTTGCTGTTGAATTGATGCAGGGCATGGTGTATTCTGTATGGTTGCTGTTGAATTGATGCAGGGCCTGGTGTATTCTGTATGCTTGCTGTTGAATTGATGCAGGGCATGGTGTATTCTGTATGGTTGCTGTTGAATTGATGCGGGGCCTGGTGTATTCTGTATGCTTGCTGTTGAATTGATGCGGGGCATGGTGTATTCCGTATGGTTGCTGTTGAATTGATGCAAGGCATGGTGTATTATGTATGCTTGCAGTTGAATTGATGCGAGGCATGGTGTATTCTGTATGGTTGCTGTTGAATTGATGCGGGACATGGTGTATTCTGTATGGTTGCTGTTGAATTGATGCGGGCCATGGTGTATTCTGTATGGTTGCTGTTGAATTGATGCGGGGCATGGTGTATTCTGTATGGTTGCTGTTGAATTGATGCGGGGCATGGTGTATTCTGTATGGTTGCTGTTGAATTGATGCGGGGCATGGTGAATTCTGTATGGTTGCTGTTGAATTGATGCAGGGCATGTTGTATTCTGTATGGTTGCTGTTGAATTGATGCAGGGCATGGTGTATTCTGTATGGTTGCTGTTGAATTGATGCGGGGCATGGTGTATTCTGTATGGTTGCTGTTGAATTGATGCAGGGCATGGTGTATTCTGTATGGTTGCTGTTGAATTGATACCGGGCATGGTGTATTTGTATGGTTGCTGTTGAATTGATGCGAGGCATGATGTATTCTGTATGGTTGCTGTTGAATTGA